>NC_091193.1:3054148-3106648 GCF_040958095.1 Procambarus clarkii | reverse complement strand
TTGTATTGACAGTTAAAAATAAATGGCAGCGTTATTCGATGAGGTTGCTGTCCAGTGAAGCAGTGTCATGAATGAAAGAATATAGGAGAATTTAGGCTAACTGACTGACATGTGTATGTTTAAAAGTGTGTATTAATTAATATTTAGTGTTGTGTGTCCAAAAGAGGCGAACGGTTTGCTGGGAAAATATAGCCTTATCGCCGCCTTTTTCTCTGTTTGACGGGGATTGAGGGGAGGGGGGTAACAGTGGGGTTGGGAAGGGAGTAGGGATATGGCGGCCACTGTGGGGGAAGGTTGGTGGTAGGGGGGTTCAGGGGAGCTATCGTGGTAGCTCCCCTGTCCTGTGGGTAGTCATGGGTAGGGGGGGAAGGGAGAGATGGCAGTTAGGTATTTAAACTTACTTTTTTGAGATAGGTTATATATGGTAAGGTGTTTAGGACGGAATAAGAAAAGTGTTTGGGGCTGAGTTGAGTATATTAGTTATTGTGATTCATGTTAGAAAGAATGTAGGTGCTTGAAATGTTTAAAGGTTTGTTAATGATTCATTTGTTTAATACAGTATGAATTAACGGTAAGTGAACACTGGAGATTGATATTCAACAGCATATTGAGTGGACAAGTTTAAGCAGGCGGGCAGGCAGGCAGTAATTGTACTGTACAATTCAGTAATTGGCATATTTTCGGTATAAAAAGACGTAATTTCAAACTGCAAATACGTGCAGAGAGCCAGAATTTGGCTCCAAAATATGGCTCAAGGGTCGAATTTGGGATGTTTGGGATATTTTGAAAACTGCAGGGGCGGTTTGGGCAAAATGTGACCCATCGCCGCTCTCAGTAATTGGCATATTTTCGGTATAAAAAGTAGTAATTTCATACTACTAACACGCGCACAGAGCCAGAATTTGGCTCCAAAGCATTGCTTGAGGGTCGAATTTGGGATATTTGGGATATTTTGAAAACTGCAGGGGGAGTTTAGGCAAAATGTGACCCATCGCGTCTCTCAGTAATTGGCATATTTTCGGTATAAAAAGTCGTAATTTAAACAGCGAATACGTGCAGAGAGCCAGAATTTGGCTCCAAAATAAGGCTCAAGCGTTGAATTTGGGATGTTTGGGATAGTTTGAAAATTGCAGGGAAGGTTTAGGCAAAATGTGATCAATCGTCACTTTCAGTAACTGGCATATTTTCGGTATAAAAAGACGTAATTTCAAACTGCGAATACGTGCAGAGAGCCTGAATTTGGCTCCAAAATATGGCTCAAGCGTTGAATTTGGGATGTTTGGGATATTTTGAAAACTGCAGGGAGGGGTTGGGGCAAAATGTGATCCATCGCCGCTTTCAGTAATTAGCACATTTTCGGTATAAAAAGTCGTAATTTCAAACTGCGAATACGTGCAGAAAGCCAAAATGTGGCTGCAAAATACAGCTCAAGGGTCTAATTTGGGATGTTTGGAATATTTTGAAAACTTTAAAGGGTTTGGGCAAAATGTGACCCATCGCCGCTCTCAGTAATTGGCATATTTTCGGTGTAAAAAGTCGTAATTTCAAACTGCGAATACGTCCAGAAAGCCAGAATTTGGCTCCAAAATATGGCTCAAGCGTTGAATTTGGGATGTTTGGGATATTTTGAAAACTGCAGGGGGGGGGGGGGGTTTGGCCAAATGTGATCCATCGCGGCTCTCAGTAAATCGCATATTTTCGGTGTAAAAAGTCGTAACTTCAAACTACGAATACGTGTAGAGAGCCAGAAATTGGCTCCAAAATATTGTTCAAGGGTCGAATTTGGGATGTTTGGGATATTTTGAAATCTGCAGGGAGGGTTTGGGCAAAATATGATCCAACGCTGCTTTCAGTAATTGGCATATTTCCGGTATAAAAAGTAGTAATTTCTAACTGCGAATACGTGCAGAAAGCCAGAATTTGGCTCCAAAATATGGCTCAAGGGTCGAATTTGGAATGTTTGGGATATTTTCAAATCTGCAGGGGGGTTTTGGGCAAATGTGACCCATCGCCGCTCTCAGTAATTGGCCAATTTTCGGTATAAAAATTCGTAATTTTAAACTGCGAATTCGTGCAGAGAGCCAGAATTTGGGTTCAAAATATAGGTTAAGCGTCGAATTTGGGATGTTTGGGATATTTGAAAACTGCAGGGAGGGTTTGGCTAAAATGTGACCAATCGCCGCTCTCAGTAATTGGCACATTTTAGGTGTAGAAAGTCGTACTTTCAAACTGCGAATACGTGTAGAGAGCCAGAATTTTGCTCCAAAATATGGCTCAAGGGTCGAATTTGGGATGTTTGGGATATTTTGAAAACTGCAGGGAGGGTTTGGCTAAAATGTGACCCATCGCCGCTCTCAGTAATTGGCACATTTTCGGTATAAAAAGTCGTAATTTCAAACTGCGAATACGTGCAGAGAGCCAGAATTTTGCTCCAAAATATGGCTCAAGGGTCGAATTTGGGATGTTTGGGATATTTTGAAAACTGCAGGGAGGGTTTGGCTAAAATGTGACCCATCGCCGCTCTCAGTAACTGGCATATTTTCGGTATAAAAAGTCATAATTTCAAACTGCGAATACGTGCAGAGAGCCAGAATTTGGCTCCAAAATATGGCTGAAGCGTCGAATTTGGGATGTTTTGGATATTTTTAAAACTGCAAAGGGGGTTTCGTGCAAAATGTGACCCATCGTTACTCTGAATTATTGGCATATTTTCGGTATAGAAAGACGTAATTTCAAACTGCGAATACGAGCAGAAAGCCAGAATTTGACTCCAAAATATGGCTCAAGGGTCGAATTTGGGATGTTTGTGATATTTTGAAAACTGCAGGGGGGATTCGGGCAAAATGTGACCCATCGCTGCTCTCAGTAATTGACATATTTTCGGTGTAAAAGGTCGTAATTTCAAACTGTGAATACCTGCAGAGAGCCAAAATTTGGCTCCAAAATATGGCTCAGGAGTCGAATTTGGGATGTTCGGGATATTTTAAAAACTGCAGGGAGGATTTGGGCAAAAAGTGATCAATCTCTGATTTCAGTAAGTGGAATATTTTCGGTATTAAAAGTCGTAATTTAAAACGACGAATACTTGCAGAAAGCCAGGATTTTGAAAACTGCAGGTGGGTTTGGGCAAAACGTGACCCATTGTCGCTTTCA
This sequence comes from Procambarus clarkii, assembly GCF_040958095.1. Lineage (NCBI taxonomy): Eukaryota > Metazoa > Arthropoda > Malacostraca > Decapoda > Cambaridae > Procambarus > Procambarus clarkii. Next base: position 3,103,495 of record NC_091193.1, on the reverse strand, counting down.
GGAATTGGCATAATTTCGGTATAAAACAGTCGTAATTTCAAACTGTGAATACGAGCAGAGGGCCAGAATTTGGCTCCAAAATAAGGTTCAAGGGTCAAATTTGGGATGTTTGGGATATTTGGAAACTGCAAGGGGGTTTGGACAAAATGTAACCCATTCCGGCTCTCAGTAATTGGCATATTTTCGGTATAAAAAGTCGTAATTTCAAACTGCAAATACGTGCAGAGAGCCAGAATTTGGCTCCAAAATATGGCTCAAGCGTCAAATTTTGGATGTTTGGGATATTTTGAAAACTGCAGGGAGGGGATGGGGCAAAATGTGATCCAACGCCGCTTTCAGTAATTAGCATATTTTCGGTGTAAAAAGTCGTAATTTCAAACAGCGAATACGTCCAGAAAGCAAGAATTTGGCTCCAAAATATGGCTCAAGCGTTGAATTTGGGATGTTTGGGATATTTTGAAAACTTCAAAGGGGTTTGGGCAAAATGTGACCCGTCGCCGCTCTCAGTAATTGTCATATTTTCGGTGTAAAAAGTCGTAATTTCAAACTGCGAATACGTCCAGAAAGCTAGAATTTTACTCCAAAATATGGCTCAAGCGTTGAATTTGGGGTGTTTTAGATATTTTGAAAACTGGAGGGGGGGTTTCGGCAAAATGTGACCCTTCGCCGCTCTCAGTAATTGGCGTATTTTCGGTGTAAAAATTCGTAACTTCAAACTGCGAATACGTGCAGAGAGCCAGAATTTGGCTCCAAAATATTGTTGAAGGGTCGAATTTGGGATGCTTGGGATATTTTGAAAACTGCAGGGAGGGTTTGGGCAAAATATGATCCAACGCCTCTTTCAGTAATTGGCATATTTTCGGTATAAAAAGTAGTAATTTCTAACTGCGAATACGTGCAGAAAGCCAGAATTTGGCTCCAAAATATGGCTCATGGGTCGAAGTTGGGATGTTTGGGATATTTTCAAATCTACAGGGGGGTTTTGGGCAAATGTGACCCATCGCCGCTCACAGTAATTGGCATATTTTCGGTATAAAAAATCGTAATTTCAAACTGCGAATACGTGCAGAGAGACAGAATTTGGCTTCAAAATATGGGTTAAGCGTCGAATTTGGGATGTTTGGGATATTTTGAAAATTGCAGGGAGGGATTGAGTCAAAATGAGATCCATCGCTGCTCTCAGTAATTGGCATATTTTCAGTATAAAAAGGCGTAATTTCAAACTGCGAATTCGTGCAGAGAGCCAGAATTTGGCTCCAAAATATGGCTCGAGGGTCGAATTTGGGATATTTTGGATATTTTCAAAACTGCAGTGAGGGTTTGGTCAAAATGTGATCCATCACCACTTTCATTAATTGGCATATTTTCGGTATAAAAAGTCGTAATTTAAAACTGCGAATACGTGCAGAGAGTCAGAATTTGGAGCCAGAATTTGGAGCCAGAATTTTGAATTTGGAGCCAGAATTTGACTGTGTATGGAGTCAGCCTCCACCACATCACTGCCTAACGCATTCCATCCGTTAACTACTCTGACACTGAAAAAGTTCCTTCTAACGTCTCTGTACGTTATGTGGGTACTCAGTTTCCACCTGTGTCCCCTTGATCGTGTCCCACCAGTGATGAATAGTTTATCCTTGTTTACCCGGTAGATTCCTCTGAGGATTTTTTAGGTTGTGATCATGTCTTCCCTTACTCTTCTGTCTTCCAGTGTCATAGTGAACACCACGCCAAGTGTGGTGAACATTACGCCAAGGGTAGTGAACACCACGCCAAGGGTAGTGAGCGCCACACCAAGGGTAGTGAAAACCATGTCAAGGGTAGTGAACACCACGCCAAGTTCAGTGAACACCACGCCACGTTCAGTGAATACCACGCCAAGGGTAGTGAATCCTAGGGTAGTGAACACCATGCGAATGGTAGTGAACACCAAGCAAATGGTTTAAAAATATCTCAAACATCCCAAATTCAACCCTTGAGCCTCATTTTGGAGCCAAATTCTGGCTCTCTGCATGTAGTTTGAGCCAGAAAGTTTGCATGTAGCATGTAATTCGCAGTTTGAAACTACGAATTTTTATACCGAAAAAGGCCAATTATTGAAAGCGGCAATGGATCACACTTTGCCCAAACCCTCCCAGCAGTTTTCGAAATATCCCAAACATCCCAAATTCGACGCTTGAAATATATTTTGGAGCCAAATTCTGGCTCTCTGCACGTATTCGCAGTTTGAAATTATAATTTTTATACGGAAAATATGCCAATTACTGAGAGCGACGATAGGTCACATTTTGCTCAAACACGCGTGCGGTTTTCAAAATATCAGAAACATCCCAAATTCGACCCTTGAGCCATATTTTGGAGGCAAATTCCAACTTTCTGCGCGTATTCGCAGTTTGAATTTTCGACGTTTTATACCGAAAATATGCAAATTACTGAATGCGTCATTGAATCATATTTTGCACAAACCCTCCCCGCAGTTTTCAAAATATACCAAACATCCCAAATTCGACGCTTGAGCCATATTTTCGAGACAAATTCTGGCGCTCAGCACGTATTCGCAGTTTGACATTTCGACTTTTTATACCAAAATACGCCAATTACTGAGAGCTGCGATGGGTCACATTTTGCCCAACCCCCCCCCCCCTCCCCCTGCAGTTTGCAAAAAGTCCAAAACTTCATAAATTCGACCCATGAGCCATATTATTGAGCCAAATTTTGGCTTTCTGCACGTATTCGCAATTTGAAATTACGACATTTTATACGGAAATAATGCCAATTACTGAAAGCAGCGATGGATCACATTTTGCCCAAACCCTCCATGCAGTTTTCAAAATATCCCAAACATCCCAAACTCGACGCTTAAGCTATATTTTGGAGCCAAATTTGGGCTCTCTGTACGTATTCGCCGGTTTAAATTACGACTTTTTATACCGAAAATATGTCAATTACTGGGAGCGGCGATGGGTCACATTTTTCCCAAAGCCTCCCTGCAGTTTTCAAAATATCCTAAACATCCCAAATTCGACGCTTGAGCCATATTTTGGAGCCAAATTCTGGCAATCTGCATGTATTCGCAGTTTGAAATTACCACTCTTTACACCGAAAAAATGCCAATTACTGAAAGCGGCGATGAATCACATTTTGCCCAAACTCTCCCTGCAGTTTTCCAAATATCCCAAACATCTTAAATTGGACGCTTGAGCCATATTTTGTTGCAAATTCTAGCTCTCTGCACATATTCGCAGTTTGAAATTACGACTTTTTATACCGAAAATATGTCAATTACTGAGACCAGCGATAGGTCACCTTTTGTTCAAACCCCTCCTGCAGTTTTTAAATATCTCAAACATCCCAAATTCGACCCTTGAGCCTTATTTTGGAGCCAAATTCTGGCTCTCTGCATGTATTCGCAGTTTGAAATTACGACATTTTATACCGAAAAAATGCCAATTATTGAAAGCGGCAATAGATCAAATTTTGCCCAAACCCTCCCTGTAGTGTTTAAAATATCCCAAACATCCCAAATTCGACGCTGGAGCTATATTTAGGAGCCAAATTCTGGCTCACTGCACGTATTCGCAGTTTGAAATTACGACGTTTTATACTGAAAGTATGCTAATTACTTAGAGCTGCGATGGGTCACATTTTGCCCGAACCCACTCTGCTGTTTTCAAAATATCCCAAACGTCCCAACTTTGACGCTTGAGCTATATTTAGGAGCCAAATTCTGGCTTTTTGCACGTATTTGCAATATGAAATTACGATTTTTATACCGAAAATATGCCAATTACTGAAAGCAGCGATGGATCACATTTAGCCCAAAACCTCCTTGTATTTTTCAAAATATCCAAAACATCCCAAATTCGATGCTTGAGTCATAATTTGGAGCCAAATTCTCGATCTCTGCAAGTATTCGCAGTTTGAAATTACGACATTTTATACTGAAAATATGTCAATTTAAAGAGAGCGGCGATGGATCACATTTTGCCCAAACCCTCCCTGCAGTTTTCAAAATATCCCAAACATCCCAAATTCGACCCTTGAGGTATATTTTGGAGCAAAATTTTTACATCAAATAAAAAAACGAGGTTGCGTATTATTTTGATCATTAAAAAGACATATGAAAACGTTGTTTCCAATTCAAATGATAAAAATCAATGTATTTTAATTAGAATTACCTAAAATGTTCCTGAATTTCCGTATATATTACTGTAGGAAGAGGTACTCGTAAAACCGCTTTAATCCGGCTGAAACGTAGAAATATGCAATAAAACAGAATTTCACTCCTAATCAATACCTAACTCACTATTTTAACGAGGTATAAATAGTTGATTGAAAATCTTGTATTTAAGGTTAATTTGCAACTATTTACGTGTTTGAATCATATATATCGTAAATTTATTGAATTAATAGCAAAAAAAAAAGAAAATGATTGAAAACGCGGTAAAACGGCCAAATATTGTCAAAATCGTTGATATTTGGATGAAATATTATAAAGGAAACAACGATGAAAAACCTCAAAGTATTGGTAAATTCGATGATTTTATATTCAAAGCACAATGCAAGAAAACTTGCTTAAAAACGCATTATTATGTGAAATTCTGAGATTTGTAGGCAAAATCACATATAGTGGGAGAAAATGAAGTATTACCAAACTATTAATAAATTCGAACATTTTTACCTATATTCACTCTACATGGAAACGTGAAAAAAGTCACTATAATACCAAATTTGAGGATTTTTACATCAAATCATAGAGCGAGGTTGCGAATTATTTTGGAGCCGGTCGGCCGAGCGGACAGCACGCTGGACTTGTGATCCTGTGGTCCTGGGTTCGATCCCAGGCGCCGGCGAGAAACAATGGGCAGAGTTTCTTTCACCCTATGCCCCTGTTAACTAGCAGTAAATAGGTACCTGGGTGTTAGTCAGCTGTCACGGGCTGCTTCCTGGGGGTGGAGGCCTGGTCGAGGACCGGGCCGCGGGGACACTAAAGCCCCAAAATCATCTCAAGATAACCTCAAGAAGATTATTAAAAAGGCATATGGAAACATTGTTTCCAATTCAAATGATAAAAATCAATGTGCTTTCTTTAGAATTACCTAAAATGTTCCTGAATTTCCGTTTATATTACGAAAGAAGAGGTACTCGTAAAACCGCTTTAATCCGGCTGAAACGTCGAAATATACAATAAAAACAGAAAATCTCTCCTAATCAATATCTTACTCACTATTTTAACGAGGTACAAATAGTTGACTGAAGATCAAATATTTAAGGGTAATTTGCAATTCATTACGTGTTTGAATCATGTTTATCGTAAATTTAATGAATTAATGACAATAAACCGAAAATGCTTGAAAACGTGGAAAAACGACCAAATATTGCCTAAATCGTTGATATTTGGATGAAATTTTATAAAGGAAACAACGATGAAAAAACTCAAAATATTGCTAAATTCGATGATTTTATGTACCAAGCACAATGCAAGAAAACTTGCTTAAAAACGCAATATTATGTGAAATTCTGAGATTTGTAGGCCTAATCACATATAGTGGGACAACATGAGGTAGTACCAAAATATTAGTAAATTGGAACATTTTTACCTAAAATCACTCTACATGAAAAACGTGAAAAAGTCACTAAAATACCAAATTCAAGAATTTTTACATAAATTCATAGAGGGAGGTTGCGTATTATTTTGATCATTAAAAAGGCATATGAAAACGTTGTTTCCAATTCAAATGATAAAAATCAATGTGTTTTCTTTAGAATTGCCTAAAATGTTCCTGAATTTTCGTGTACTCGTAAAACCGCTTTAATTCGGCTGAAATGTCGAAATATGCAATAACAACAGAAAATCTCTCCTAATCAATATCATACTCACTATTTTAAAACACTTTGATGCAACCGGACCGTATATATATGGCCAACTCGGCCAACGGGTTCCGCGCCCGCGCCGTAAATAGCCGGACGATCTAAAAAACAACATATAAAATCCAATTCTTATTTGATTGACTTTGGGTTAGTATGAAAATGTTTGCCATTAAATTTTCGTTTTCTCTAAAAGGCACATGGGCCAGTTTGAGAAAACAGCATTGTATTGTAACTTAGAGGAGAGACTATTGAGTTGTTGACACAAGGAGGGTAATCGCCCACTTCACACACTCTTGGTGTAGGGGGTTTGGGCAATTTGTGACTCTTCGCCGCTCTCAGTAATTGGCATATTTTCGGTATAAAATGACGTAATTTCAAACCGCGAATACGTGCAGAGAGCCAGAATTTGGCTCCAAAATATAGTTCGAGGGTCGAATTTGGGATGATTGGGATATTTTGAAAACTGCAGGGGGTTTTGGGCAAAATGTGACCCTTCATTTTTTTGGAATTGGAAATGTGAGCCATATTTTGGAGCCAAATTATGGCTCTCTTCACGTATTCTCCGTTTGAATTACAATTTTTATACCGAAAATATGCAAATTTCTGAGAGCAGCGATGGGTCACATTTTGACCAACCCCCCCCCCAACCTGCAGTTTTCAAAATATCCCAAACATCACAAATTCGATCGGTAATACATCTTCCATCGGTAATATAAACGGAAAATCAGGAATATTTTAGTTAATTTTAATGAAAACACTTTGATTTTTATCATTTGTATTGGAAACAACATTGTCATATGTCTTTTCTAGGAGCTACATAATAAGAAACCTCGCTTTATGATTTGAAGTTAAAATCCTTAAATTTGGTAAAATAGCGACTTTTTTCACGTTTTTCATGTCGTGTGATTTTACGTAAATATATTCGTTTATACCAATATTTCGATAATACTTCATGTTTTCTCACGATATGTGATTTGGCCTTCAAATCTCACAATTTCGCATATTTTCCATTTTGTTGAAAGTTTTCATGCATTTTGTTTTGTACTAAAAATCATGCAATTTAAACGTCAATATTTTGACGTTTATCATCCCCTTTTCCTTTATGTGTTTTAAAGAAAATATCATCGAATTAGGCAATATTTTGCCGTTTTTCCACGTTTTTGAGAATTTTCAGTTTATTGTTATTAATTCATTATATATACGATAAAAATGATGGAACAGATAATTGATAAGAAATTAACATTAAATACTTCATTTTCAATCAACTATTTGTTTCTCGTTAAAATACTGAGTAAGATATTGAAAAGGGGTAAAGTTCTGTTTTTATTGCATATATCGACGTTTCAGTCGGATTAGAGCGGTTTTACGTGTACATCTTCCATCGGTAATATAAACGGAAAATCAGGAACATTTTAGTTAATTTTAATGAAAACACATTGATTTTTATCATTTGTATTAAAACAACATTGTCATATGTCTTTTCTTGGATCTAAATAAAACGAAACCTCGCTCTATGATTTGAAGCTAAAATCCTCAAATTTGGAAATATAGTGACTTTTTTCACGTTTTTCATGTAGTGTGATTTTACGTAAATATATTCGTTTTTACCAATATTTCGATACTATTTCATATTTCATGTAGTATCACGATACGTGATTTGGCCTTCAAATATCAGAATTTCGCATAATATTGCATTTTAAGCAAGTTTTCTTGCATTTTGTTTCGTACTAAAAATCATCGAATTTAGCAATATTTTGACTTTTATCATCCAATTTTCCTTTATGTGATATAAACAAAATATAATCGAATTAGACAATATTTTGCCGTTTTTCCACGTTTTTGTTCCACAATTCGACCCTTGAGCCATATCTTGGAGGCAAATTCTGGCTCTCTGCACGTAATCGCAGTTTGAAATTACGACTTTTTATACCGAAAATATGCCAATTACTGACAGCGGCGATGGGTCACATTTTGCCTAAACCCCACTGCAGTTTTCAAAATATCCCCAAAATCCCAAATTCGACGCTAGAGCCATATTTTGGAGCCAAATTCTTGCTCTCTGCACGTATTCGCAGTGTGAAATTACGACTTTTTATACCGAAAATATGCGAATTACTGAGAGCAACGATGGATCATATTTTTCCCAAACACTCTGCAGTTTTCAAAATATCCCAAACATCCCAAATTCGACCCTTGAACCATATTTTGGAGCCAAATTGTGGCGTTCTGCACGTATTCGCAGATTGAAATTACGACTTTTATACCGAAATTAATGAGAGCTGCGATAGGTCACATTTTGCCCATATCCCCCTAGCCCCCTGCAGTTTTTAAAATATCCTAAACATCCCAAATTCGACGCTTGAGTCATATTTTGGAGCCAAAGTCAGGCTCTCTGCACGTATTCGCAGTTTGAAATTACGTCTTTTTATACTGAAAATATGCCAATTAATTAGAGCGGCGATGGGTCACATTTTGACCAACTCCGCCCCCCTCTGCAGTTTTCAAAATATCGCAAACATCCCAAATTCCACCCTTGAGCCATGTTTTGGAGCCAAATTCTGGCTCTGCACTTATTCGCGGTTTGAAATTACGTCATTTTATACCGAAAATATGCCAATTACTGAGAGCGGCGAAGAGTCACAAATTGCCCAAACCCCCACACCAAGAGTGTGTGAAGTGGGCGATTACCCTCGTTGTGTCAACAACTCAATAGTCTCTCCTCTAAGTTACAAACAATGCGGTTTTCTCAAACAGGCCCATGTGCATTTTAGAGAAACGGAAATTTAATGGCAAACATTTTCATACTAACCCCAAGCCAATCGAATAAGAATTTGATTTTATATGTTGTTTTTTAGATCGGTCGGCTATTTACGGCGCGGGCGCGGAACCCGTTGGCCGAGTTGGCCATATATATACGGTCCGGTTACATCAAAGTGTTTTAAAATAGTGAGTATGATATTGATTAGGAGAGATTTTCTGTTGTTATTGCATATTTCGACATTTCAGCCGAATTAAAGCGGTTTTACGAGTACACGAAAATTCAGGAACATTTTAGGTAATTCTAAAGAAAACACATTGATTTTTATCATTTGAATTGGAAACAACGTTTTCATATGCCTTTTTAATGATCAAAATAATACGCAACCTCCCTCTATGAATTTATGTAAAAATCCTTGAATTTGGTATTGTAGTGACTTTTTTCACGTTTTGCATGTAGAGTGATTTTAGGTAAAAATGTTCCAATTTACTAATATTTTGGTACTACTTCATGTTGTTCCACTATATGTTATTTGACCTACAAATCTCAGAGTTTCACATAATATTGCGTTTTTAAGCAAGTTTTCTTGCATTGTGCCTTGTACATAAAATCATCGAATTTAGCAATATTTTGAGGTTTTTCATCGTTGTTTCCTTTATGAAATTTCATCAAAATATCAACGATTTAGGCCATATATGGTCGTTTTTTCCCCGTTTTCAAGCATTTTCGGTTTATTGTCATTAATTCATTAAATTTACGATAAATATGATGCAAACACGTAATGAATTGCAAATTACCCTTAAATATTTGATTTTCAATCAACTATTTGTACCTCGTTAAAATAGTGAGTATGATATTGATTAGGAGATATTTTCTGTTTTTATTGTATATTTCGACGTTTCAGCCGGATTAAAGCGGTTTTACGAGTACCTCTTCTTTCGGTAATATAAACGGAAATTCAGGAACATTTTAGGTAATTCTAAAGAAAGCACATTGATTTTTATCATTTGAATTGGAAACAATGTTTCCATATGCCTTTTTAATGATCAAAATAATTCGCAACCTCGCTCTATGATTTGATGTAAAAATCCTCAAATTTGGTATTATAGTGACTTTCTTCACGTTTCCATGTAGAGTGAATATAGGTAAAAATGTTCGAATATATTGATAGTTTGATACTACTTCATTTTGTCTCTCTATTTGTGATTTGGACTACAAATATCAGAGTTTCACATAATATTGCGTTTTTAAGCAAGTTTTCTTGCATTGTGCTTTGAATATAAAATCATCGAATTTACCAATACTTTGAGGTTTTTCATCGTTGTTTCTTTCAAAAAATTTCATCCATACATCAACGATTTTGACAATATTTGGCCGTTTATCCGCGTTTTCAATCATTTTCTTTTTTTTTTTGCCATTAATTCAATAAATTTACGATATATATGATTCAAACACGTAAATAGTTGCAAATTTACCTTAAATACAAGATTTTCAATCAACTATTTGTACCTCGTTAAAATAGTGAGTTAGGTATTGATTAGGAGTGAAATTCTGTTTTATTGCATATTTCTACGTTTCAGCCGGATTAAAGCGGTTTTACGAGTACCTCTTCCTACAGTAATATATACGGAAATTCAGGAACATTTTAGGTAATTCTAATGAAAACGCATTGATTTTTATCATTTGAATTGGAAACAACGTTTTCATGTCTTTATAATGATCAAAATAATACGCAACCTCTTTTTTTGATTTGATGTAAAAATCGTCGAATTTGGTATTATAGTGACTTTTTTCACGTTTTTCATGTGGAGTAATTTTAGGTAAAAATGTTCGAATTTACTTATATTTTGATACTACTTCATCTTGTCTCGCGATATGTAATATAGCCTACAAATCTCAGAATTTCGCATAATATTGCGTTTTTAGCAAGTTTTCATGCATTGTGCTTTGTACTTAATATCATCGAATTTAGCAATATTTTGTGGTTTCTCATTCTTGTTTCCTTTATGAATTTTAAACCAAATATCAACGATTTAGGCAATATTTTCCCGTTTTCAAGCCTTTTCGGTTTATTGCCAATAATTCAAGAAATTTACGATAAATATGATGCAAACACGTAATTAATTGCAAATTAAAATTAAATACTTCATTAAAATCAACTATTTTTACCTCGTTAAATTAGTGAGTATGATATTGATTAGGAAATATTTTCTGTTTTTATTGCATATTTCTACGTTTCAGCCGAATTAAAGCGGCTTTACGAGTACACAAAAATTCAGGAACATTTTAGGTAATTCTAAAGAAAACACATTGATTTTTATCATTTGAATTGGAAACAACGTTTTCATTTGCCTTTTTAATGATCAAAATAATTCGCAACCTCGCTTTAGGATTTTATGTAAAAATCCTCGAATTTTGTATTATAGTGACTTTTTTCACGTTTTTCATGTAGAGTGATTTTAGGTAAAAATGTTCCAATTTACTAATATTTTGATACTACCTCATGTTGTCCCACTATATGTGATTAGGCCTACAAATCTCAGAGTTTTATATAATATTTCGTTTTTATGCAAGTTTTATTGCATTGTGCTTTGTACTTAATATCAGCGAATTTTGCAATATTTTGAGGTTTTTCACCGTTGTTTTCTTTATAAAATTTCATCCAAATATCAACGATTTAGGCAATATTTTCCGTTTTTCCGCGTTTTCAAGCCTTTTCGGTTTATTGCCATTAACTCAATAAATTTACGTTAAATATGATGCAAACACGTAATTAATTGCAAATTAAAATCAAATACTTCATTTTAAATCAACTATCTGTACCTCGTTAAAATAGTGAGCAAGATGTTGATTAGGAGAGAATTTCTGTTTTTATTGCATATTTCGACGTTTCAGCCAGATTAGAGCAGTTTTACGAATTCAGAAATAAACGGAAATTCAGGAACATTTTAGGTAATTCTAAAGTAAACACATTGATTTTTATCATTTGAATTGAAAACATCGTTTTCATATGCCTTTTTTATGATCAAAATAATACGCAACCTCAATGATTTGAGGTAAAAATCCTCGAATATGGTAATATAGTGACTTTTTTCACGTGTTTCAAGTAGGGTGATTTTAGGTAAAAATGTTCGAACTTACTGAAACAATTGAAGATACTACTTCATCTTGTCTCTCTATTTGTGATTTGGCCTACAAATCTCAGAGTTTCACATAATATTGCGTTTTTAAGCAAGTTTTCTTGCATTGTGCTTTGAATATAAAATCATCGAATTTACCAATACTTTGAGGATTTTCATCGTTGTTTCCTTTATAAGATTTCATCCATACATCAACGATTTTGACAATATTTGGCCGTTTTTCCGCGTTTTCAATTATTTTCTTTTTTTTGCCACTAATTCAATAAATTTACGATTTTTTTTTTTTTTTTTTTAGATATATACAAGAGTTGTTACATTCTTGTACAGCCACTAGTACGCGTAGCGTTTCGGGCAGGTCCCTGGAATACGATCCCCTGCCGCGTAGAATCGTTTTTTCATCCAAGTACACATTTTACTGTTGAGTTAAACAGAGGCTACAGTTAAGGAATTGCGCCCAGTAAATCCTCCCCGGCCAGGATACGAACCCATGACATAGCGCTCGCGGAATGCCAGGCGAGTGTTTTACCACTATACCACGGAGACTACCTTATATATGTGATTCATATATATATGATTCAAACACGTAAATAGTTGCAAATTAACCTTAAATACAAGATTTTCAACCAACTATTTGTACCTCGTTAAAATAGTGAGTTAGGTATTGATTAGGAGTGAAATTCTGTTTTATTGCATATTTCTACGTTTCAGCCGGATTAAAGCGGTTTTACGAGTACCTATTCCTACAGTAATATATACGTAAATTCAGGAACATTTTAGGTAATTCTAATGAAAATACATTGATTTTTATCATTTGAATTGGAAACAACGTTTTCATATGTCTTTTTAATGATCAAAATAATACGCAACCTCGTTTTTTGATTTGATGTAAAAATCGTCGAATTTGGTATTATAGTGACTTTTTCACGTTTTTCATGTGGAGTAATTTTAGGTAAAAATGTTCGAATTTACTTATATTTTGATACTAATTCATCTTGTCTCGCGATATGTAATATAGCCTACAAATCTCAGAATTTCACATAATATTGCGTTTTTTAAAAAGTTTTTATGCATTGTGCTTTGTACTTAATATCATCGAATTTAGCAATATTTTGTGGTTTCTCATCCTTGTTTCCTTTATGAATTTTAAACCAAATATCAACGATTTAGGCAATATTTTCCAATCAATTTTCGAAAATATGCCAATTACTGAGAGCGGCGATAGATCACATTTTGCCCAAACCATCCCTGCAGTTTTAAAAATATCTCAAACATCCCAAATTCGACCCTTGAGCCTCATTTTGGAGCCAAATTATGGCTCCCTGCATGTATTCGCAGTTTGAAACTACGAATTTTTATACCGAAAAAAGGCCAATTACTGAGAGCGGCGATGGTCAACATTTTGCTCAAACACCCCCCCCCCCCCCTGCAGTTTGCAAAATATCCAAAACATCCCAAATTCGACCCTTGAGCCATATCATGGAGCCAAATTTTGGGTTTCTGCACGTATTCGCAATTTGAAATTACGACATTTTATACCGAAATAATGCCAATTACTGAAAGCAGCGATGGATCACATTTTGCCCAAACCCTTCTTGCAGTTTTCAAAATATCCCAAACATCCCAAACTCTACGCTTAAGCTATATTTTGGAGCCAAATTTGGGCTCTCTGTACGTATTCGCCGGTTTAAATTACGACTTTTATACTGAAAAATAAGCCAATTGCTGAAAGCGGCGATGGATCACATTTTCTCCAAACTCTCCCTGCAGTTATCAAAATATCCCAAACATCCTAAATTGGACGCTTGAGCCATATTTTGGTGCCAAATTCTGGCTCTCTGCACATATTCGCAGTTTGAAATTACGACTTTTTATACCGAAAATATGTCAATTACTGAGACCGGCGATAGGTCACCTTTTGTTCAAACCCCTCCTTCAGTTTTTAAATATCTCAAACATCCCAAATTCGACCCTTGAGCCTTATTTTCGAGCCAAATTCTGGCTCTCTGCATGTATTCGCAGTTTGAAACTACGACATTTTATACCGAAAAAATGCCAATTATTGAAAGCGGCAATGGATCAAATTTTGCCCAAACCCTCCCTGCAGTGTTCAAAATATCCCAAACATCCCATATCCGACGCTGGAGCTATATTTAGGAGCCAAATTCTGGCTCTCTACACGTATTCGCAGTTTGAAATTACGACGTTTTATACTGAAAATATGCTAATTACTAAGAGCGGCAATGGATCAAATTTTGCCCAAACCCCCTCTGCAGTTTTCAAAATATCCCAAACGTCCCAATTCTGACGCTTGAACTATATTTAGGAGCCAAATTCTGGCTTTTTGCACGTATTCGCAGTTGGAAATTACGAATTTTTATACCGAAAATATGCCAATTACTGAAAGCAGCGATGGATCACATTTAGCCCAAACCCTCCTTGCATTTTTAAAAATATCCAAAACATCCCAAATTCGACGCTTGAGTCATATTTTGGAGCCAAATTCTCGCTCTCTGCAAGAATTCGCAGTTTGAAATTACGATATTTTATGCTGAAAATATGCGATATAAAGAGAGCGGCGATGGGTTATATTTTGCTCAAACCCTCCCTGCAGTTTTCAAAATATCCCAAACATCCCAAATTCGACCCTTGAGCCATATTTTGGAGCCAAATTGTGGCGTTCTGCACGTATTCGCAGTTTGAAATTACGACTTTTATACCGAAAATATGTCAATTACTGAGAGCTGCGATAGGTCACATTTTGCCGATACCCCCCCTCCCCCCCTGCAGTTTTTAAAATATCCCAAACATCCCAAATTCGACGCTTGAGTCATATTTTGGAGCCAAACTCGGGCTCTCTGCACGTATTCGAAGTTTGAAATTACGTCTTTTTATACCGAAAATATGCCAATTAATTAGAGCGGTGATGAGTCACATTTTGACCAAACCCCCCCACCCACCACTGAAGTTTTCAAAATATCCCAAACATCCCAAATTCGACCCTCGAACTATATTTTGGAGCCAAATTCTGGCTCTCTGCACGTATTCGCGGTTTGAAATTACGTCATTTTATACCGAAAATATGCCAATTACTGAGAGCGGCGAAGAGTCACAAATTGCCCAAACCCCCACACCAAGAGTGTGTGAAGTGGGCGATTAACCTCGTTGTGTCAACAACTCAATAGTCTCTCCTCTAAGTTACAATACAATGCTGTTTTCTCAAAAAGGCCCATGTGCCTTTTACAGAAAACGAAAATTTAATGGCAAACATTTTCATACTAACCCCAAGTCAATCGAATAAGAATTGGAGTTTATATGTTGTTTTTTAGATCGGTCGGCTATTTACGGCGCGGGCGCGGAACCCGTTGGCCGAGTTGGCCATATATATACGGTCCGGTTGCATCAAAGTGTTTTAAAATAGTGAGTATGATATTGATTAGGAGAGATTTTCTGTTGTTATTGCATATTTCGACATTTCTGCCGAATTAAAGCGGTTTTACGAGTACACGAAAATTCAGGAACATTTTAGGTAATTCTAAAGAAAACACATTGATTTTATCATTTGAATTGGAAACAACGTTTTCATATGTCTTTTTAATGATCAAAATAATACGCAACCTCCCTCTATGAGTTTATGTAAAAATCCTTGAATTTGGTATTTTAGTGACTTTTTTCACGTTTTTCATGTAGAGTGATTTTAGGTAAAAATGTTCCAATTTACTAATATTTTGGTACTACCTCATGTTGTTCCACTATATGTGATTAGGCCTACAAATCATAGAATTTCACATAATATTGCGTTTTTAAGCAAGTTTTCTTGCATTGTGCTTTGTACATAAAATCATCGAATTTTGCAAAACTTTGAGGTTTTTCATCGTTGTTTCCTTTATAAAATTTCATCCAAATATCAACGATTTAGGCAATATTTTGCTGTTTTTTCCGCGTTTTCAAGCTTTTTCGGTTTATTGCCATTAACTCAATAAATTTACGTTAAATATGATGCAAACACGTAATTAATTGCAAATTAAAATCAAATACTTCATTTTAAATCAACTATCTGTACCTCGTTAAAATAGTGAGTAAGATATTAATTAGGAGAGAATTTCTGTTTTTATTGCATATTTCGAAGTTTCAGCCAGATTTGAGCAGTTTTACGAATTCAGAAATAAACGGAAATTCAGGAACATTTTAGGTAATTCTAAAGTAAACACATTGATTTTTATCATTTGAATTGAAAACATCGATTTCATATGCCTTTTTAATGATCAAAATAATACGCAACCTCTATGATATGAGGTAAAAATCCTCGAATTTGGTAATATAGTGACTTTTTTCACGTTTTTCAAGTAGGGTGATTTTAGGTAAAAATGTTCGAATTTACTGAAACAATTGAAGATACTACTTCATCTTGTCTCTCTATTTGTGATTTGGCCTACAATTCTCAGAGTTTCACATAATATTGCGTTTTTAAGCAAGTTTTCTTGCATTGTGCCTTGTACATAAAATCATCGAATTTAGCAATATTTTGAGTTTTTTCATCGTTGTTTCCTTTATGAAATTTCATCCAAATATCAACGATTTAGGCCATATTTGGTCGTTTTTCCACGTTTTCAAGCATTTTCGGTTTATTGTCATTAATTCATTAAATTTACGATAAATATGATGCAAACACGTAATGAATTGCAAATTACCCTTAAATATTTGATTTTCAATCAACTATTTGTACCTCGTTAAAATAGTGAGTAAGATATTGATTAGGAGAGATTTTCTGTTTTTATTGTATATTTCGACGTTTCAGCCGGATTAAAGCGGTTTTACGAGTACCTCTTCTTTCGGTAATATAAACGGAAATTCAGGAACATTTTAGGTAATTCTAAAGAAAGCACATTAATTTTTATCATTTGAATTGGAAACAATGTTTCCATATGCCTTTTTAATGATCAAAATAATTCGCAACCTCGCTCTATGATTTGATGTAAAAATCCTCAAATTTGGTATTATAGTGACTTTTTCACGTTTCCATGTAGAGTGAATATAGGTCAAAATGTTCGAATTTATTAATAGTTTGATACTACTTCATTTTGTCTCTCTATTTGTGATTTGGACTACAAATATCAGAGTTTCACATAATATTGCGTTTTTAAGCAAGTTTTCTTGCATTGTGCTTTGAATATAAAATCATCGAATTTACCAATACTTTGAGGTTTTTCATCGTTGTTTCCTTTATTTCATTATAAATATTATATTTATACATTATATATAGTTTTATTTATTTCATCCATACATCAACGATTTTGACAATATTTGGCCGTTTTTCCGCGTTTTCAATCATTTTCTTTTTTTTGCCATTAATTCAATAAATTTACGATATATATGATTCAAACACGTAAATAGTTGCAAATTAACCTTAAATACAAGATTTTCAATCAACTATTTATACCTCGTTAAAATAGTGAGTTAGGTATTGATTAGGAGTGAAATTCTGTTTTATTGCATATTTCTACGTTTCAGCCGGATTAAAGCGGTTTTACGAGTACCTCTTCCTACAGTAATATATACGGAAATTCAGGAACATTTTAGGTAATTCTAATGAAAACACATTGATTTTTATCATTTGAATTGGAAACAACGTTTTCATATGTCTTTTTAATGATCAAAATAATACGCAACCTCGTTTTTTGATTTGATGTAAAAATCGTTGAATTTGGTATTATAGTGACTTTTTCACGTTTTTCATGTAGAGTAATTTTAGGTAAAAATGTTCGAATTTACTTATATTTTGATACTACTTCATCGTGTCTCGTGATATAGATCACATTTTGCCCAAACCATCCCTGCAGTTTGTAAAATATCCCAAACATCCGAACTCGACGCTTGAGTCATAGTTTGGAGCCAAATTCTGACTCTGTACGAATTCGCCGATTTAAATTACGACTTTTTATACTGAAATAAGCCAATTACTGAAAGCGGCGATGGATCATATTTTGCCTAAACCCTCCCTGCAGTTTTCAAAATATCTCAAACATCCCAAATTCAACCCTTGAGCCATATTTTGGAGCCAAATTTTGGCTATCTGCAAGAATTTGCAGTTGGAAATTATAATTTTTATACAAAAAATATGCCAATTACTGAGACCGGCGATAGGTCACCTTTTGTTCAAACCCCTCCTGCAGTTTTTAAATATCTCAAACATCCCAAATTCGACCCTTGAGCCTTATTTTGGAGCCAAATTCTGGCTCTCTGCGTGTATTCGCAGTTTGAAATTACGACGTTTTATACTGAAAAGATGCTAATTACTAAGAGCGGCGACGGGTCACATTTTGCCCGAACCCCCTCTGCAGTTTTCAAAATATCCCAAACGTCCCAATTCTGACGCTTGAACTATATTTAGGAGCCAAATTCTGGATTTTTGCACTTATTCGCAGTTGGAAATTACGAATTTTTATACCGAAAATATGCCAATTACTGAAAGCAGCGATGGATCACATTTAGCCCAAACCCTCCTTGCATTTTTAAAAATATCCAAAACATCCCAAATTCGACGCTTGAGTCATATTTTGGAGCCAAATTCTCGCTCTCTGCAAGAATTCGCAGTTTGAAATTACGATATTTTATACTGAAAATATGCGATATAAAGAGAGCGGCGATGGGTTATATTTTGCCCAAACCCTCCCTGCAGTTTTCAAAATATCCCAAACATCCCAAATTCGACCCTTGAGCCATATTTTGGAGCCAAATTCTGGCTTTCTGCACGTATTCGAATTTTGAAATTACGACGTTTTATACCGAAAATATGCAAATTACTGAAAGCGTCGATGAATCAAATTTTGCCCAAACCCTCCCCACAGCTTTCAAAATATCCCAAACATCCCAAATTCGACGCTTGAGCCATATTTTGGAGCCAAATTCTGCTCTCTGCACGTATTCGCAGTTTGGAATTATGATTTTTAAAAAGAAAATATGTCAATTACAGAGAGCGGCGATGGGTCACAATTTGCCCAAACCCCCGCACAGTTTTCAAAATATCCTAAACATCCCAAATTCGACCCTTGAGCCATATTTTGGAGACAAAATTTGGCTTTCTGCACGTATTCACAGTTTGAAATTACTACTTTTTATACCGAAATATGCCAATTACTGTAAGCAGCGATGGATCACATTTTGCCCAAACCCTCCCTGCAGTTTTCATAATATCCCAAACAACCCAAATTCGAAGCTTGAGCCATATTTGGGAGCCAAATTCTGGCGCTCAGCACGTATTCGCAGTTTGACATTACGAATTTTTATACCAAAATACGCCAATTACTGACAGCGGCGATGGGTCACATTTTGCCCAAACCCCCCCTGCAGTTATCAAAATATCCAAAACATACCAAATTCGACCCTTGAGCCATATTTTGCAGCCAAATTCTTGCTCTCTGCACGTATTTGCAGTTTTAAATTACGACTTTTTATACTGAAAATATGCTAATATTTTGACTTGCTGCACGTATTCGCAGTTTGAAATTTCGAAGTTTTATTCCGAAAAAATGCCAACTACTGAAAGCGTCGATGAATCACATTTTGCCCAACCCCTCCCTGCAGCTTTCAAAATATCCCAAAAGTCACAAATTCGACCCTTGAGTCATAATTTGGAGCAAAATTCGGGCTCTCTGCACGTACTCGCTGTTTGAAATTACGACATAATATTCCGAAAATACGCCAATTACTAAGAACAGCGATGGGTCACATTTTGCCCAAACCCTCCCTGCAGTTTTCAAAATATCCCAAACATCCCAAATTCGATCCCTGACCCATATTTCGGAGCCAAATTCTGGCTCTTTGCCTGTATTCGCAGTTTGAAATTACGATTTTTATACTGAAAATATGCTAATTACTGAGAGCAGCGATGGGTCACATTTTGCCCAAACCCCCTCTGCAGTTTTCAAAATTTCCCAAACACCCCAAATTCGACCCTTGAGCCATATTTTGGAGCAAATTCTGGCTCTCTGCACGTATTCGCAATTTCAAATTACGACTTTTTATACCGAAAATATGCCAATTACTGAGAGCGGCAATGGGTCACATTATTGCTCTGGCTCTCTGCACGTATTTGCAGTTTGAAATTACGAATTTATATACTGAAAATGTGCCAATTACTGTAAGCAGCGATGGATCACATTTTGCCCAAACCCTCCCTGCAGGTTTCAAAATATCCCAATCATCCCAAACTCGACCCTTGAGCCATATTTTGGAGCCAAATTTCTGCTTTCTGCAAGTATTCGCAGTTTGAAATTGCGACTTTTTATAACGAAATAATGCCAATTACTGTAAGCGGCGATGGGTCACATTTTGGCCAAACCCTCCCTACAGTTTTCAAAATATCTGAAACATCCCAAATTCGACGCTTGAGCCATATTTTGGAGCCAAATTTTGGCTCTCTGCACGTATTCGCAGTATGAAATTATGATTTTTATACCTATAATCTACCAATTACTTAGAGCGGCGATGGGTCACATTTTGCCCAAACCCCTTGTGCATCTTTCAAAATATCCAAACATCCCAAATTCGACCCTTGAGCCATATTTTGGAGCCAAATTCTGGCTCTCTGCACGTATTCGCAGTTAGATATTACGATTTTTTATACAAAAAATATGCCAATTACTGAAAGCGGTGATGGGTCACATTTTGCCTAAACCCCCCTTGCAGTTTTTAAAATATCCCAAACATCCCAAATTCGACGCTTGAGACATATTTTGGAGCCAAATTATAGCTCTCTGCTAGTATTTGCAGTTTGAAATTACGAATTTTTATACCGAAAATACGCCAATTACTGAGAACGGCGATGGGCAACATTTTGCCCAATCCCTCACTAAGGTTTTCAAAATATCCCAAACATCCCAAATTTGACCCTTGAGCCATATTTTGGAGCCAAATTCTGGCTCTGCATGTATTCACAGTTTGAAACTATGACGTTTTATACCGAAAATATGCCAATTACTGAAAGCGGCGATGGATCACATTTTGCCCAAGCCCCCCCTGCAGTTCTCAAAATATCCTAAACATCCCAAATTCGACCTTTGAGCCTCATTTTGGAGCCAAATTCTGGCTCTCTGCACGTATTCACAGTTTGAAATTACGATTTTATACCGAAAATATGCCAATTACTGAGAGCGGCGATGAATCACATTTTGCTTAAACCCTCCCTGTAGTGTTCAAAATATCCCAAACATCCCAAATTCGAGGCTGGAGCTATATTTAGGTGCCAAATTCTGGCTCACTGCACGTATTTGCAATATGAAATTACGATTTTTATACCGAAAATATGCCAATTAATGAATGCAGCGATGGATCACTTTTAGCCCAAAACCTCCTTGTATTTTCAAAATATCCAAAACATCCCAAGTTCGACGCTTGAGTCATAATTTGGAGCCAAATTCTCGATCTCTGCAAGTATTCGCAGTTTGAAATTACGACATTTTATACTGAAAATATGCCAATTTAAAGAGAGCGGCGATGGGTCGTATTTTGCCCAAACCCTCCCTGCAGTTTTCAAAATATCCCAAACATCCCAAATTCGACCCTTGAGGTATATTTTGGAGCCAAATTTTTACATCAAATCAAAAAACGAGGTTGCGTATTATTTTAATCATTAAGAAGACATATGAAAACGTTGTTTCCAATTCAAATGATAAAAATCAATGTGTTTTCATTAGAATTACCTAAAATGTTCCTGAATTTCCGTTTATATTACCGAAAGAAGAGGTACTCGTAAAACCGCTTTAATCCGGCTGAAACGTCGAAATATACAATAAAAAGAGAAAATCTCTCCTAATCAATATCTTACTCACTATTTTAACGAGGTACAAATAGTTGACTGAAAATCAAATATTTAAGGGTAATTTGCAATTCATTACGTGTTTGCATCATGTTTATCGCAAATTTAATGAATAAATGACAATAAACCGAAAATGCTTGAAAACGTGGAATAACGACCAAATATTGCCTAAATCGTTGATATTTGGATGAAATTTCATACAGGAAACAACGATGAAAAACCTCAAAGTTTTGCAAAATTCGATGATTTTATGTACAAGACACAATGCAAGAAAACTTGCTTAAAAACGCAATATTATGTGAAATTCTGAGATTTGTAGGCCTAATCACATATAGTGGAACAACATGAGGTAGTACCAAAATATTAGTAAATTGGAACATTTTTACCTAAAATCACTCTACATGAAAAACGTGAAAAAAGTCACTAAAATACCAATTTCAAGGATTTTTACATAAATTCATAGAGGGAGGTTGCGTATTATTTTGATCATTAAAAAGACATATGAAAACGTTGTTTCCAATTCAAATGATAAAAATCAATGTGTTTTCTTTAGAATTACCTAAAATGTTCCTGAATTTTCGTGTACTCGTAAAACCGCTTTAATTCGGCTGAAATGTCGAAATATGCAATAAGAACAGAAAATCTCTCCTAATCAATATCATACTCACTATTTTAAAACACTTTGATGCAACCGGACCGTATATATATGGCCAACTCGGCCAACGGGTTCCGCGCCCGCGCCGTAAATAGCCGGCCGAGCTAAAACATATAAACAACAACAACATATAAAATCCAATTCTTATTCGATTGACTTGGGGTTAGTATGAAAATGTTTGCCATTAAATTTTCATTTTCTCTAAAAGCACATGGGCCTGTTTGAGAAAACAGCATTGTATTGTAACTTAGAGGAGAGACTATTGAGTTATTGACACAACGAGGGTAATCGCCCACTTCACACACTCTTGGTGTGGGGGGTTTGGGCAATTTGTGACTCTTCGCTGCATTCAGTAATTGGCATATTTTCAGTATAAAATGACGTAATTTCAAACCGCGAATACGTGCAGAGAGCCCGAATTTGGCTCCAAAATATTGTGGGTCGAATTTGGGATGTTTGGGATATTGTGAAAACGGTAGGGAGGGGTTGGGCAAAATGTGATCCATCGCCGCTCTCAGTAATTGGCATATTTTCGGTATAAAAAGTCCTAATTTTAAACTGTGAATACGTGCAGAGAGCCATAATTTGGCTCCAAAATATGGCTCAAGCTTCGATTTTGGGATGTTTGGGATATTTTGAAAACTGCAGAGAGTGTTTGGGAAAAATATGATCCATCATTGCTTTCAGTAATTGGCATATTTTCGGTATAAAAAGTCGTAATTTCACACTGCGAATACGTGCAGAGAGCAAGAATTAGGCTCCAAAATATGGCTCAAGGGTCGAATTTGGGATTTTGGGGATATTTTGAAAACTGCAGTGGGGTTTAGGCAAAATGTGAAACATCGCCGCTGTCAGTAATTGACATATATTCGGTATAAAAAGTCGTAATTTCAAACTGCGATTATGTGCTGAGAGCCAGAATTTGCCTCCAAGATATGGCTCAAGGGTCGAATTGTGGAACAAAAAAGTGGAAAAACGGCAAAATATTGTCTAATTCGATTATATTTTGTTTATATCACATAAAGGAAAAGGGGATGATAAAAGTCAAAATATTGCTAAATTCGATGTTTTTTAGTACGAAACAAAATGCAAGAAAACTTGCTTATAATGCAATATTATGCGAAATTCTGATATTTGAAGGCCAAATCACGTATCGTGATACTACATGAAATATGAAATAGTATCGAAATATTGGTAAAAACGAATATATTTACGTAAAATCACACTACATGGAAAACGTGAAAAAAGTCACTATATTTCCAAATTTGAGGATTTTAACTTCAAATCATAAAGCGAGGTTTCGTTTTATTTAGATCCAAGAAAAGACATATGACAATGTTGTTTTAATACAAATGATAAAAATCAATGTGTTTTCATTAAAATAAACTAAAATATTCCTGATTTTCCGTTTATATTACCGATGGAAGATGTACACGTAAAACCGCTCTAATCCGACTGAAACGTCGATATATGCAATAAAAACAGAACTTTACCCCTTTTCAATATCTTACTCAGTATTTTAACGAGAAACAAATAGTTAATTGAAAATGAAGTATTTAATGTTAATTTCTAATCAATTATCTGTTCGCATCATTTTTATCGTATATATATATAATGAATTAATAACAATAAACTGAAAATTCACAAAAACGTGGAAAAAACGGCAAAATATTGCCTAATTCGATGATATTTTGTTTAAATCACATAAAGGAAAAGGGGATGATAAATGTCAAAATATTCACGTTTAAATTGCATGATTTTTAGTACAAAACAAAAATGCAAGAAAACTTGCTTAAAAATGCAAAATTTGCGAAATTCTGTGATTTGAAGGCCAAATCACATATCGTGAGAAAACATGAAGTATTATCGAAATATTGGTATAAACGAATATATTTACGTAAAATCACACGACATGAAAAACGTGAAAAAGTCGCTATTTTACCAAATTTTAGGATTTTAACTTCAAATCATAAAGCGAGGTTTTGTATTATTTAGATCCTAGAAAAGACATATGACAATGTTGTTTCCAATACAAATGATAAAAATCAATGTGTTTTCATTAAAACTAACTAAAATGTTCCTGATTTTCCGTTTATATTACCGATGGAAGATGTATTACCGATCGAATTTGTAATGTTTGGGATATTTTGAAAACTGCAGGGTGGGGGGGGGGGGTTTGGTCAAAATGTGACCCATCGCTGCTCTCAGTAATTGGCATATTATCGGTATAAATTTCGTAATTTCAAACTGCGAATTCGTACAGAGAGCCAGAATTTGGCTCCAAAATATGGCTCAAGCGTAAAATTTGGGATGTTTGGGATATTTTGAAAACTGCAGGGGGGTTTGGCCAAAATGTAACCCATCGCCGCTCTCAGTAATTGGCATATTTTCGGTATAAAATTTATAATTTCAAACTGCGAATATGTGCAGAGAGCCAGAATTTGGCTATAAAATATTGCTCAAGTGTCGAATTTGTGATGTTTGGGATATTTTGAAAACTGCGGGGGGTGTTTTATGAAAATGTGACCCATCGTTGCTCTCAGTAATTGGCATATTTTCGGTGTAAAAAGTTATAATTTCAAACTGCGAATACGTTCAGAGAGCCAGAATTTGGCTCCAAAATCTGTCTCAAGTGTCGAATTTGGGATGTTTGGGATATTTTGAAAACTGCAGGGAGGGTTTGGGCAAAATGTGATTCTTCGACGCTTTCAGTAATTGGCATATTTTCGGTATAAAAATCTTAATTTCAAACTGCGAATAGGAGCAGAAGCCAGAATTTGGCTCCAAAATATGGCTCAAGCGTCGAATTTGGGATGTTTGGGATATTTTGAAAACTGCAAGCGGATTTGGTCAAAATGGGACTAATATCCGCTCTCAGTAATTGGCGTATTTTCGGTATAAAAAGTCGTAATTTAAACCGGCGAATACGTGCAGAGAGCCAGAATTTGGCTCCACAATATGGCTCCAGCGTCGAATTTGGGAAGTTTGGGATATTTTGAAAACTGCAGGGAGGGGATGGGTCAAAATGTGATCCATCGCCGCTTTTAGTAATTGGCATTTTTTCGGTATAAAAATTCGTAATTTCAAACTGCGAATACGAGCAGAAAGCCAGAAATTGGCTCCAAAATGTCGCTTAAGGGTCGAATTTGGGATGTTTGGAATATTTTGAGAACTGCAGGGGGTTTGGGCAAAATGTGTCCCATTGCCGCTCTCAGTAATTGGCATATTTTCGTTTTAAAAAGTCGTAATTTCACACTACTAACACGTGCAGAGAGCCAGAATTTGGCTCTAGAATATGGCTCAAGCGTCGAATTTGGAATGTTTGTGATATTTTGAAAACTACAGGGCGGTTTGGGTAAAATGTGACCCATCGTTGCTCTCAGTAATTGGCATATTTTTGGTATAAAAAGTCGTAATTTCAAACTGCAAATATGTGCAGATAGGCAGGAGTTGGCTCCAAAAAATGGCTCAAGGGTCGAATTTGGGATGTTTGGGATATTTTGAAAACTGCAGGGAGGGATTGGGTCAAAATGTGATCCATCGCTGCTCCCAGTAATTGGCTAATTTTCGGTATAAAAAGAAGTAATTTCAAACTGCGAATACGTGCAGAGAGCCAGAATTTGGAGCCAGAATTTTGAATTTGGAGCCAGAATTTGACTGTGTATGGAGTCAGCCTCCACCACATCACTGCCTAATGCATTCCATCCGTTAACTACTCTGACACTGAAAAAGTTCCTTCTAACGTCTCTACGTTATGTGGGTACTCAGTTTCCACCTGTGTCCCCTTGATCGTGTCCCACCAGTGTTGAATAGTTTATCCTTGTTTACCCGGTAGATTCCTCTGAGGATTTTTTAGGTTGTGATCATGTCTTTCCTTACTCTTTTGTCTTCCAGTGTCGTAGTGAACACCACGCCAAGTGTAGTGAACATTACGCCAAGGGTAGTGAACACCACGAAAAAGGGTAGTGAGCGCCACACCAAGGGTAGTGAAAACCATGTCAAGGGTAGTGAATACCACGCCAAGTTCAGTGAACACCACGCCACGTTCAGTGAATACCACGCCAAGGGTAGTGAATCCTAGGGTAGTGAACACCATGCGAATGGTAGTGAACACCAAGCAAAAGGTTTAAAAATATCTCAAACATCCCAAATTCAACCCTTGAGCCTCATTTTGGAGCCAAATTCTGGCTCTCTGCATGTATTCGCAGTTTGAAACTACGAATTTTTATACCGAAAAAGGCCAATTATTGAAAGCGGCAATGGATCACACTTTGCCCAAACCCTCCCAGCAGTTTTCAAAATATTCCAAACATCCCAAATTCGACGCTTGAAATATATTTTGTAGCCAAATTCTGGCTCTCTGCACGTATTCGCAGTTTGAAATTATAATTTTTATACGGAAAATATGCCAATTACTGAGAGCGACGATAGGTCACATTTTGCTCAAACACGCGTGCGGTTTTCAAAATATCAGAAACATTCCAAATTCGACCCTTGAGCCATATTTTGGAGGCAAATTCCAACTTTCTGCGTGTATTCGCAGTTTGAATTTTCGACGTTTTATAAAGAAAATATGCAAATTACTGAAAGCGTCATTGAATCATATTTTGCACAAACCCTCCCCGCAGTTTTCAAAATATACCAAACATCCCAAATTCGACGCTTGAGCCATATTTTCGAGACAAATTCTGGCGCTCAGCACGTATTCACAGTTTGACATTTCGACTTTTTATACCAAAATACGGCAATTACTGAGAGCTGCAATGGGTCACATTTTGCCCCCCCCCTCCCCCTTCAGTTTGAAAAATATCCAAAACATCACAAATTCGACCCATGAGCCATATTTTGGAGACAAATTCTGGCTCTCTGCACATATTCGCAGTTTGAAATAACGACTTTTTATACCGAAAATATGCCAATTACTAAGAGCGGCGATGGGTCACATTTTGCCCGAACCCCCCCCTGCAGTTTTCAAAATATCCTAAACATCCCAAATTCGATCTTTGAGCCATATTTTGGAGACAAATTCTGGCGCTCAGCACGTTTTCGCAGTTTGATATTACGATTTTTTATACCAAAATACGCCAATTACTGAGAGCGGTGATGGGTCACATTTTGCCCAAACCCCCCCTGCAGTTTGCAAAATATCAAAAACATCTCAAATTCGACCCTTGAGCCATATTTTGGAGCCAAATTTCTGCTTTCTGCAAGTATTCGCAGTTTGAAATTACGACATTTTATACCGAAAAAATGCCAATTATTGAAAGCGGCAGTAGATCAAATTTTGCCCAAACCCTCCCTACAGTTTTCAAAATATCTGAAACATCCCAAATTCGACGCTTGAGCCATATTTTGGAGCCAAATTCTGGCAGTCTTGTCGTATTCACAGTTTTAAATAACGACTTTTTATACTGAAAATATGCCAATTACTAAGAGCGGAGATGAGTAGCATTTTGCCCAAACCCCCCTTGCAGTTTTAAAAATATCCCAAAAATCCTAGATTCGACCCTTGAGCCCCATATTTTGAAGCTAAATTCTGGCTCTCTGCACGTATTCATAGTTTGAAATTACGATTTTATACCGAAAATATGCCAATTACTGAGAGCGGCGATGAATCACATTTTGCCTAAACCCTCCCTCCAGTTTTCAAAATATCCCAAACATCGCAAATTCGAAGCTTGAGCCATATTTTGGAGCCAAATTCTGGCAATCTGCATGTATTCGCAGTTTGAAATTACCACTCTTTACACCGAAAATATGTCAATTACTGAGACCAGCGATAGGTCACCTTTTGTTCAAACCCCTCCTGCAGTTTTTAAATATCTCAAACATCCCAAATTCGACCCTTGAGCCTTATTTTGGAGCCAAATTTTGGCTCTCTGCATGTATTCGCAGTTTGAAACTACGACATTTTATACCGAAAAAATGCCAATTATTGAAAGCGGCAGTAGATCAAATTTTGCCCAAACCCTCCCTGTAGTGTTTAAAATATCCCAAACATCCCAAATTCGACGCTGGAGCTATAATTAGGAGCCAAATTCTGGCTCACTGCACGTATTCGCAGTTTGAAATTACGACGTTTTATACTGAAAGTATGCTAATTACTTAGAACTGCGATGGGTCACATTTTGCCCGAACCCACTCTGCAGTTTTCAAAATATCCCAAACGTCCCAACTTTGACGCTTGAGCTATATTTAGGAGCCAAATTCTGGCTTTTTGCACGTATTTGCAATATGAAATTACGATTTTTATACCGAAAATATGCCAATTACTGAAAGCAGCGATGGATCACATTTAGCCCAAAACCTCCTTGTATTTTTCAAAATATCCAAAACATCCCAAATTCGATGCTTGAGTCATAATTTGGAGCCAAATTCTCGATCTCTGCAAGTATTCGCAGTTTGAAATTACGACATTTTATACTGAAAATATGTCAATTTAAAGAGAGCGGCGATGGATCACATTTTGCCCAAACCCTCCCTGCAGTTTTCAAAATATCCCAAACATCCCAAATTCGACCCTTGAGGTATATTTTGGAGCCAAATTTTTACATCAAATAAAAAAACGAGGTTGCGTATTATTTTGATCATTAAAAAGACATATGAAAACGTTGTTTCCAATTCAAATGATAAAAATCAATGTGTTTTCATTAGAATTACCTAAAATGTTCCTGAATTTCCGTATATATTACTGTAGGAAGAGGTACTCGTAAAACCGCTTTAATCCGGCTGAAACGTAGAAATATGCAATAAAACAGAATTTAACTCCTAATCAATACCTAACTCACTATTTTAACGAGGTATAAATAGTTGATTGAAAATCTTGTATTTAAGGTTAATTTGCAACTATTTACGTGTTTGAATCATATATATCGTAAATTTATTGAATTAATGGCAAAAAAAAAGAAAATGATTGAAAACACGGAAAAACGGCCAAATATTGTCAAAATCGTTGATGTATGGATGAAATCTTATAAAGGAAACAACAATGAAAAACCTCAAAGTATTGGTAAATTCGATGATTTTATATTCAAAGCACAATGCAAGAAAACTTGCTTAAAAACGCAATATTATGTGAAATTCTGAGATTTGTAGGCAAAATCACATATAGTGGGAGAAAATGAAGTATTATCAAACTATTAATAAATTCGAACATTTTTACCTATATGCACTCTACATGGAAACGTGAAAAAAGTCACTATAATACCAAATTTGAGGATTTTTACATCAAATTATAGAGCGAGGTTGCGAATTATTTTGATCATTAAAAAGGCATATGGAAACATTGTTTCCAATTCAAATGATAAAAATCAATGTGCTTTCTTTAGAATTACCTAAAATGTTCCTGAATTTCCGTTTATATTACCGAAAGAAGAGGTACTCGTAAAACCCCTTTAATCCGGCTGAAACGTCGAAATATACAATAAAAACAGAAAATCTCTCCTAATCAATATCTTACTCACTATTTTAACGAGGTACACATAGTTGATTAAAAATCAAATATTTAAGGGTAATTTGCAATTCATTACGTGTTTGCATCATGTTTATCGTAAATTTAATGAATTAATGACAATAAACCGAAAATGCTTGAAAACGTGGAAAAACGACCAAATATGGCCAAATCAATGCTATTTGGATGAAATTTCATAAAGGAAATAACGATGAAAAACCTCAAAATATTGCTAGATTCGATGATTTTATGTACAAGGCACAATGCAAGAAAACTTGCTTAAAAACGCAATATTATGTGAAACTCTGAGATTTGTAGGCCAAATCACAAATAGAGAGACAAGATGAAGTAGTATCTTCAATTGTTTCAGTAAGTTCGAACATTTTTACCTAAAATCACCCTACTTGAAAAACGTGCAAAAAGTCACTATATTACCAAATTCGAGGATTTTTACCTCAAATCAGAGAGGTTGCGTATTATTTTGATCATTAAAAAGGCATATGAAAAAGATGTTTTCAATTCAAATGATAAAAATCAATGTGTTTACTTTAGAATTACCTAAAATGTTCCTGAATTTCCGTTTATTTCTGAATTCGTAAAACTGCTCTAATCCGGCTGAAACGTCGAAATATGCAATAAAAACAGAAATTCTCTCCTAATCAATATCTTAATCACTATTTTAACGAGGTACAGATAGTTGATTTAAAATGAAGTATTTGATTTTAATTTCCAATTAATTACGTGTTTGCATCATATTTAACGTAAATTTATTGAGTTAATGGCAATAAACCGAAAAAGCTTGAAAACGCGGAAAAAACTGCAAAATATTGCCTAAATCATTGATATTTGGATGAAATTTTATAAAGGAAACAACGATGAAAAACCTCAAAGTTTTGCAAAATTCGATGATTTTATGTACAAAGCACAATGCAAGAAAACTTGCTTAAAAACGCAATATTATGTGAAATTCTGAGATTTGTAGGCCTAATCACATATAGTGGGACAACATGAGGTAGTACCAAAATATTAGTAAATTGGAACATTTTTACCTAAAATCACTCTACATGAAAAACGTGAAAAAAGTCACTAAAATACCAAATTCAAGGATTTTTACATAAATTCATAGAGGGAGGTTGCGTATTATTTTGATCATTAAAAAGACATATGAAAACGTTGTTTCCAATTCAAATGATAAAAATCAATGTGTTTTCTTTAGAATTACCTAAAATGTTCCTGAATTTTCGTATACTCGTAAATCCGCTTTAATTCGGCTGAAATGTCGACATATGCAATAACAACAGAAAGTCTCTCCTAATCAATATCATACTCACTATTTTAAAACACTTTGATGCAACCGGACCGTATATATATGGCAACTCGGCCAACGGGTTCCGCGCCCGCGCCGTAAATAGCCGGCCGATCTAAAAAACAACATATAAAATCCAATTCTTATTTGATTGACTTTGGGTTAGTATGAAAATGTTTGCCATTAAATTTCCGTTTTCTCTAAAAGCACATGGGCCTGTTTGAGAAAACAGCATTGTATTGTAACTTAGAGGAGAGACTATTGAGTTGTTGACACAACGAGGGTAATCGCCCACTTCACACACTCTTATAATAATAATAATAATAATAATAATAATAATAATAATTTTTATTTAGGTAAGGTACATACATAAAGAGATTTTACAAAGTTTGTTGGCTTAATAGATAGAGCTAGTACATACAATGCCTAAAGCCACTATTACGCAAAGCGTTTCGGGCAGGAAAAACATTAATGACTAAAGCTTAAAACTAATGGGTAAAAGGAATAAAATGTGTTGAGAACAAATAAAAATAGAGGTAAAAGAGGGGGGAACATTGTTGAAAAAGCAGCACAAATACAATTACAAATTATTACAGAAAATTACATTCAAACAGCGTTGATTTGAAAAACAAAAAAAAAAAAAAAACATACATGGGTTGACAACAGAGGGGTAAGGTAGGTTACAGGGAATTTATTAGGTATAGCTTCGTTTTAAACTTAAACTGGTTGAGAGAGGTACAGTCTTTAACATGGTTGGGATGGTCATTCCACATTCTGGGCCCCTTGATTTGTAGAGCATTTCTGGTTTGATTAAGTCGTACTCTAGGAATATCAAAACTGTATTTATTTCTGGTGTGGTGCTCATGGGTTCTGTTACAACCTTCTATGAAGCTTTTGAGATCAGGATTGGCATTATAGTTTTGCGTTTTATATATGTATAATACACATGAGAGAATGTGCAGTGACTTAATGTCTAACATATTCAGAGATTTGAGTAGGGGTACCGAGTGATGTCTGGGGCCAGAATTGGATATTGTCCTAATAGCAGCTTTGTGTTGAGTAATTAGAGGACGTAAGTGATTTTGGGTAGTAGAGCCCCAAGCACAAATACCATAGTTGAGATATGGATAGATAAGGGAGTAATAGAGAGTCACCAGGGCAGGGCGTGGTACATAATATATGATCTTAGAAAGAATGCCCACAGTTTTTGAAACTTTTTTTGAAATGTTTAGAATGTGTCCCTGGAAATTCAGCTTGTGGTCAATGAGAATGCCAAGGAATTTGCCATCTAATTTGTTACAAATTTGGGTATTGTTTATTTTGAGATTTATTTGATTAGAGGATTTATTGCCAAACAGAATATAGAAAGTTTTGTCAATGTTAAGGGTGAGTTTGTTGGCAGTTAGCCACAGATGGACTTTATTTAGCTCAGTATTTACTGTGGCATTTAGAGCAAGGGGGTCAGGACTGGAGTAAATGAAGGTTGTGTCGTCAGCAAATAGAATTGGTTTGAGGTGTTGGGAGGCATTTGGAAGGTCATTAATGTAGATGAGAAAGAGGAGAGGGCCAAGTATGCTGCCCTGGGGAACACCAATGTTGATGGGTAGGGTGGGAGAAATTGTATTATTCACAGAAACACATTGGAGCCTGTCAGTAAGGTAGGATTTGAGGTATTGTAGGGAGTGTCCTCTGACACCATAATGATGTAATTTAAGAAGAAGGTTTTGGTGGTTGACAGTATCGAAAGCTTTACGCAGGTCCACAAATAACCCAACAGGGAACTCATTTTTATCAAGAGCTGTATGAATCGAGTTAAGCATACTAATAAGTGCATCGTTAGTGCTTTTTTTTTGGGCCTGAAGCCATATTGGCAAGGGCTAAGTATATTGAGTTTGGCTAGATATGAGTAAAGCTGCTTATAGATTAGTTTTTCAAAAATTTTTGACAAGTTTGGCAGGATTGATATAGGTCTGTAGTTGTTAACATCTGTGAGATAACCCCATTTGTGGACAGGCGTTACTCTCGTTTTTTTTAGAATATCTGGAAAGGTTTGGAGTTCAAGTGACTTGTTGAAGAGCAAAGCAATAGCAGGGGCTAAAGATCTGGAGGCTTTTTTGTAGATTAAAGTTGGTATCTCCTCAAGGGCACCAGACTTGGTTTTAAGGGAAAGGATTATCTCATTGACGTCAGTGGAATTAATAGGCTTTAGGTACAGAGACTGTGGATAGTTACCTGTAAGATAGTCCTTAATGTCAGTACTGGAAGATGGAATATCATTAGCAAGGGATGAACCAATGGAAGAGAAGAACCTATTGAACTCAATAGCAGAATCAGAGGCTGAAAGCTGACCGTCGTTATTAGACAGGAGAGTCGGTTTGTTATTTAAAGACTTCTTTGATCCCAATATTTGCGAAATTGTTCTCCAAGTTTGTTTAATGTTGCTCTTTATTTGGTTAAATTTATCTTCGTAGTATTTAGTTTTGGCTCGTCTAATTATCTTAGATAGCAATAATGAGTAATTCTTTGAGAATTCTTTGGAGACAATTCCTAACCTATACTTCTTCTCAAGGTCATGTTTTTTATTAATAGATTTAAGTATTCCCTTTGTAAGTTAGGGATTGTTAAGCCTTTTGGTTGTGACTTGTTTTGTAAGCATAGGACAGTGGGTATTATAAAGGCTAAGAGTTTTTTGAAGAAAAGATTGCACTGCTGGGTTGATGTCCTCTGTGTTACCTAACTCGGACTCCCAGTTGACATTATCAGTAGCAGTTATAAAATTGTCTATAGCAGTTTCATTGTGTAGTCTAAAACGTATCTCTCTTGACTCAAGAGGTGGTTTGCTAATGTTAGTTAAGAGAAATGTGGGGTAATGGTCTGTAGTGCTATCGGTGATTATACCTGAAGTAAGCGGAGAGGTTATGTTTGTCCAGATGTGATCTAGAGTCGTGGCAGTGCTATCAGTGATTCTAGTAGGTCTAGTGATTAAGGGTATGAGGAAGCAGGAATTCATACAGTTGAGGAAGCTAACAGCAGTAGGGTGTTCTGGCTCGCAGAGGTCAATATTAAAGTCCCCTGCGATAATTAGGTGGTTTTTGTTCAGTCTGTTATCAAGTATTAGATTTCTAAGGTTTGAGTTGAATTCGGACACATCAGTGTTAGGAATTCTATAAACTGCACCCACAGACAGGACAGACTCGGCACCCTTGACTCTGAAGCTGGCGAAGATATACTCCCCATAGCAGTCTCTAGTTCTAATTTCTTTTAAGCATGTTAGTTCTTGGTGGTAGTAAAGAGCAGTGCCACCACCTCTCTGAAGTTGACGACAGTTGTGAATTGCTGAGTAGTTAGGCATGTTAAAGAGGTGAGTAGTATCCTCTTTCAACCATGTTTCAGTAAGTATAATAAAAGAGAATTTGTTGTCAATAGCTTCAATCAAGGCACTAACATCATCGAAGTGTTTAGTCGAAGTCTTGGTGTGGGGGGTTTGGGCAATTTGTGACTCTTCGCCGCTCTCAGTAATTGGCATATTTTCAGTATAAAATGACGTAATTTCAAACAGCGAATACGTGCAGAGAGCCCAAATTTGGCTCCAAAATATAGTTCGAGGGTCGAATTTGGGATGTTTGGGATATTGTGAAAACTGTAGGGAGGGGTTGGGCAAAATGTGATCCATCGCCGCTCTCAGTAATTGGCATATTTTCGGTATAAAAAGTCCTAATTTAAAACTGCGAATACGTGCAGAGAGCCAGAATTTGGCTCCAAAACATGGCTCAATGGTGGAATTTGGGATGTTTGGGATATTTTGAAAACTGCAGGGGGTTTTGGGCAAAATGTGACCCTTCACCTTTCACAGTAATTGGCATTATTTCGGTATAAAATGACGTAATTTCAAACTGCTAATACGTGCAGAGAGCCATAATTTGGCTCCAAAATATGGCTCAAGCTTCGATTTTGGGATGTTTGCGATATTTTGAAAACTGCAGAGTGGGGGGGGGGGGGTTGGTCAAAATGTGACCCATCGCCGCTCTTATTAATTGGCATATTTTCAGTATAAAAAGACGTAATTTCAAACTGCGAATACGTGCAGAGAGCCCGAGTTTGGCTCCAAAATATGATCCAAGCGTCGAATTTGGGATTTTTGGGATATTTTGAAAACTGCAGTGGGGTTTAGGCAAAATGTGAAACATCGCCGCTGTCAGTAATTCACATATGTTCGGTATAAAAAGTCGCAAATTTCAAACTGCGAATACGTGCTGAGAGCCAAAATTTGCCTCCAAAACATGGTTTAAGAGTCGAATTTTGGATGTTTGGGATATTTAGAAAACTGCAGGGGTGGTTTGGGCAAAATGTGACCCATCGCTGCTCTCAGTAATTGGCATTTTTTCGGTATAAAAAGTCTTAATTTCACACTACTAACATGTGCAGAGAGCCAGAATTTGGGTCCAGATTATGGCTCAAGCGTCGAATTTGGAATGTTTGGGATATTTTGATAACTGCAGGGAAGAGGAAGGGGGGGCAAAATGTGACCCATCGCCGCTCCAAGTAATTTGCATATTTTCGGAATTATATATCGTAATTTCAAACTGCGAATATGTGCAGAGAGCCAGAATTTGGCTCCACAATTTGGCTCAAGCGTTTAAATTGGGATGTTTGGGATATTTTGAAAACTGCAGGGGGGTTTGGGCAAAATGTGACCCATCGCCGCTCCAA
This sequence comes from Procambarus clarkii, assembly GCF_040958095.1. Taxonomy (NCBI): domain Eukaryota; kingdom Metazoa; phylum Arthropoda; class Malacostraca; order Decapoda; family Cambaridae; genus Procambarus; species Procambarus clarkii. The sequence goes on along the minus strand of NC_091193.1, from coordinate 3,067,794 downwards.
GTAATTTGCATATTTTCGGAATTAAATATCGTAATTTCAAACTGCGAATATGTGCAGAGAGCCAGAATTTGGCTCCACAATTTGGCTCAAGCGTTTAAATTGGGATGTTTGGGATATTTTGAAAACTGCAGGGGGGTTTGGGCAAAATGTGACCCATCGCCGCTCGCAGTAATTGGCATATTTTCGGAATAAAAATTCGTAATTTCAAACTGCGAATACGTACTGAGAGCCAAAATTTGGCTCAAAAATATGGCTCACGCGTCGAATTTGGGATGTTTGGGATATTTTGAAAACTGCAGGGTGGGGTTTGGGCAAAATGTGACCCATCGCGGCTCTCAGTAATTGGCCTATTTTCGGTATAAAAAGTCGTAATTTAAACAGCGAATACGTGCAGAGAGCCAGAATTTGGCTCCAAAATATGACTCAAGCGTCGAATTTGGAATGTTTGGAATATTTTGATAACTGCAAGGGGGGGGGGCAAAATGTGACCCATCGCCGCTATCAGTAATTGGCATATTTTCAGTATAAAAAGTCGTAATTTCAAACTGTGAATACGTGCAGAGAGCCAGAATTTGACTCCAAAATATGGTTCAAATGTTGATTTTGGGATGTTTGGGATATTTTGAAAACTGCAGAGGTGGGGGGGGGGCAAAATGTGACCCATCGCCGCTCTCAGTAATTGGCATGTTTTCGGTGTAAAAAATCGTAATTTCAAACTGAGAATGCGTGCAGAGAGCCAGAATTTGGCTCAAAAATATTGTTCAAGGGTAGAATTTGGGATGTTTCGGATCTTTTGAAAACTGCAGGGAGGGTTTGGGCAAAATATGATCCATCGCTGCTTTCAGTAATTGACATATTTTCGGTATAAAAAGTTGTATTTTAAAACTGCGAATACGTGCAGGAAATCCGAATTTGGCTCCAAAATATGGCTCAAGGTTCGAATTTGGAATGATTGGGATATTTTGAAAACTGCAAAGGGGGTTTTGGGCAAAATGTGACCCATCGCCGCTTTCAGTAATTGGCATATTATCGGTATAAAAAGTCGTAATTTCAAACTGCGAATACGTACAGAGAGCCAGAATCTGACTTCAAAATATGGCTCAAGCGTGGAATTTGGGATTTTTGGGATATTTTGAAAACTGCTGGGACGGGGGAGGGGGGGGGGGCAAAATGTGACCCTTCGCCGCTCCCAGTAATTGGCATATTTTCCGTATATAAAATCGTAATTTCAAACTGCGAATACGTGCTGAGAGCCAGAATATGGCACCAAAATATGGCTCAAACATTGAATTTGGAATGTTTGGGATATTTTGAAAACTGCAGGGAGGGTTTGGGCAAAATGTGATCCATCGCCGCTCTCAGTAATTCGTATATTTTCAGTATAAAATGTAGGAATTTCAAACTGCGAAAACGTGCAGAGAGCCAGAATTTGGCTCCAAAGTATGGCTTGAGGGTCGAATTTGGGATGTTTGGGATATTTTGAAAACTGCAGTGGGGGGTTTGGGCAAAATTTGATCCATCGCCGCTTTCAGTAATTGGCATATTTTCGTTTTAAAAAGTCGTAATTTCAAACTGCGAATACGTGCAGAAAGCCATAATTTGGCTTTTAATATGGCTCAAGCGTTTAATTTGGGATGTTTTGTATATTTTAAAAACTGCTAAAGGGTGTTTGGGCAAAATGTGAAAAACGGTAGCTCTCAGTAATTGGCATATTTTCGGTATAAAAGGTCGTAATTTCAAACTACTAACACGTGCAGAAAGCCAGAATTTGCCTACAAAATATGGCTCAATGGGTCGCGAATTTGGGATGTGTTGGATATTTTGAAAACTGCAGGGGGTTTGGCCGAAATGTGACTCATCGCCGCTCTCAGTAAAAGGCGCATTTTCGATATAAAAAATAGTATTTTTTTTTTTTATAAATTACCGCTTTCAGTAATTCGCATATTTTCGTTTTAAAAATTCGTAATTTCAAACTGCGAATACGTGCTGAGAGTCAAAAATTGGCTCCAAAATATGGCTCAAGCGTCGAATTTGGGATGTTTAGGATATTTTGAAAACTGCAGGGGGGGTTTGAGCAAAATGTGATCCATCGCTGCTCTGAGTAATTGGCATATTTTTTAATAGAAAGACGTAATTTCAAACTGCGAATACGAGTAGAAAGTCAGAACTTGACTCCAAAACATTGCACAAGGGTCGAATTTGGAATGTTTGGGATATTTTGAAAACTGCAGGGGGGTTTGGGCAAAATGTGACCCATCGCTGCTCGCAGTAATTGGCATATTTTCCGTGTAAAGGTCGTAATTTCAAACTGCGAATACGTGCAGAGAGCCAGAATTTGGCTCCCAAATATGGCTCAAGCGTCGAATTTGGAATGTTTGGGATATTTTGAAAACTACAGGGCGGTTTGGGTAAAATGTGACCCATCGTTGCTTTAAGTAATTGGCATATTTTCGGTATAAAAAGTCGTAATTTCAAACTGCGAATATGTGCAGAGAGCTAGAATTTGGCTCCCAAATATGGCTCAAGCGTCGAATTTGGAATGTTTGGGATATTTTGAAAACTGCAGGGGCTGTTTGGGCACAATGTGACCAATCGCTGCTCTCAGAAATATGCATATTTTCGGAATAAAAAGTCGTAATTTAAAACTGCGAATACGTGCAGAGAGCCAAAATTTGACTCCAAAATATATCTCAAGCGTCGAATTAGAGATGTTTGGGATATTTTGAAAACTGCAGGGAGGGATTGGGCAAATTGTGATCCATCGCCGCTTTCGAAATTATAAACATAATTTCGGTAAAAAATTCGTAATTTCAAACTGCGTATACGAGCAGAGAGCCAGAATTTGGCTCCAAAATATGGCTCAATGGTCGAATTTGGGATATTTGGGATATTTTGAAAACTGCAGGGAGGGATTGGGCAAAATGTGACCCACCGCCGCTTTCAGTAATTGGCATATTTTCGGTATAAAATGACGTAATTTCAAACTGCGAATACGTGCAGAGAGAACGAATTTGGCTCCAAAATATGGCTCAATGGTCGAATTTGGGATGTTTGAGATATTTTGAAAACTGCAGGGAGGGATTGGGCAAAATGTGATTCATCGCCGATTTCAGTAATTAGCATATTTTTGGTATAATTCGTCAAAATTTCATACTGTGAATACGTGCAGAAAGCCAGAATTTGGCTCGAAAATATGGCTCAAGTGTCCAATTTGGGATATTTGGGATATTTTGAAAACTGCAGGGAAGGTTTGGGCAAATTGTGATCCATCGCCGCTTTCAGTAATTGGCATATTTTCGGAATAAAAAGTCGTAATTTAAAACTGCGAATACGTGCAGAAAGCCAGAATTTGGCTCCAAAATATGGCTCAAGCGTCGAATTTTGGATGTTTGGGATATTTTGAAAACTGCAGGGAATGGTTGGGCAAAATGTGTTCCATCGCCGCTTTCAGAAATAAACTGATTTTCGGTATCAAAATTCGTAATTTCAAACTACGAATACGTGCAGAGAGCCAGAATTTGGCTCCAAAATATGGCTCAAAGATCGAATTTCGGATGTTTGGGATAGTTTGAAAACTGCAGGTGGGTTTGGGCAAAATGAAACTTATCACCGCTCTCAGTAATTGGCATATTTTCGGTGTAAAAAGTCGTAAGTTTAAACTGCGAATGCGTGCAGAGAGCCCGAATTTGGCTCCAAAATATGGCTCAAGCGTCAAATTTGGGATGTTTTTAAAACTGCAGGGAAGGGGGGCAAAATATGACCCATCGCCGCTTTCAGTAATTGGCATATTTTCGGTATAAAATGTCGTAATTTCAAACTACGAATACCTGTAGAGAACCAGAATTTGGGTCCAAAATTTGGCTCAAGCGTTAAATTTGAGATGTTTGAGATATTTTGAAAACTGCAGGGAGGGTTTGGGCAAAATGTGATTCATCGCCGCTTTCAGTAATTGGCATATTTTCGGTATAATTCTTTGTAATTTCAAACTGCGAATACGTGCAGAAAGCCAGAATTTGGCTCCAAAATATAGCTCAAGAGTCTAATTTAGGATGTTCGGGATATTTTGAAAACTTCAGAGGGGTTTGGGCAAAATGTCACCCATCGCCGATCTCAGTAATTGGCATATTTTCGGTGTAAATAGTCGTAATTTCAAACTGCGAATACGTGCAGAGAGCCAGAATTTGGCTCCAAAATATGGATCAAGGGTTGAATTTGAGATGTTTGAGATATTTTGAAAACTGCAGGGGGATTTTGAAAACTTCAGAGGGGTTTGGGCAAAACGTGACCCATCGCCGCTCTCAGTAATTGGCATATTTTCGGTTTAAAAAGTCGTAATTACAAATTGTGAATGCGTGTAGAGAGCCAGAATTTGGCTCCAAAATATTGTTCAATGGTCGAATTTGGGATGTTTGGGATATTTTGAAAACTGCAAGGACGGTTTGGGCAAAATATGATCCATGCCCGCTTTTAGTAATTGGCATATTTTCGGTATAAAACATCGTAATTTCAAACTGGGAATTCGTGCAGAGAGCCAGAATTTGGATCCAAAATATGGCTCAAGCGTCGAATTTGGGATGTTTGGGATATTTTGAAAACTGCAGGGGGGAGGGGGCAAAATGTGATCCATCGCCGCTTTCAGAATTAAACATATTTTCGGTATAAAAAGTCGTAATTTCAAACTGCGTATACGTACAGAGAACCAGAAATAGGCTCCAAAATATGGCTCAAGGGTCAAATTTGGGATGTTTGGAATAGTTTGAAAACAGCAGGGGGGTTTGGGCAACATGTGACCCACCCCCGCTCTCAGTAATTGGCATATTATCGGTATAAAAAGTCGTAATTTATACAGCGAATACGTGCAGAGAGCCAGAATTTGGCTCCAAAATGAGGCTTAAGCGTTGAATTTGGGATGTTTGGGATATTTTGAAAACTGCATGGAGGGTTTAGGCAAAATGTGATCAGTCGCCACTCTCAGTAATTGGCATATTTTCGGTATAAAAAGTAGTAATTTTAAACTCTAAATACGTGCAGAGAGCCTGAATTTAACTCCAAAATATGGCTCAAGGGTCGAGTTTGGTATGTTTGGTATATTTTGAAAACTGCAGGGGGTAGGATTTGGCCAAAATGTGACCCCATCGCCGCTCTCAGTAATAAGCGTATTTTCGTTATATAAAATTGTAATTTAAAACGTTGAATACGTGCTGAGAGCTAGAATTTGGCTCCAAAATATGGTTCAAGCGTCGAATTTGGAATGTTTGGGATATTTTGATAACTGCAGGGGGTAGGGTTTGGGCAAAATGAGATCAATCGCCACTTTCAGTATTTGGCTTATTTTCGGTATAAAAAGTCGTAATTTCAAACTGCAAATACGTGCAGAGAGCCAGAATTTGGCTCCAAAATAAGGCTCAAGGGTCAAATTTGGTATGTTTGGGATATTTTGAAAACTGCAGGGGTGTTTGGGCAAAATGTGTCTCATCGCTGCTCTCAGTAATTGGCATATTTTCGGTATAAAAAGTCTTAATTTCACACTACTAATACGTGCAGAGATCCAGAATTTGGCTCCAAAATAAGGCTCAAGCGTTGAATTTGGGATGGTTGGGATATTTTGAAAACTGCAGGGAGGGTTTAGGCAAAATGTGATCATTCGCCACTTTCAGGAATTGGCATATTTTCGGTATAAAATGCAGTAATTTTAAACTCCAAATACGTGCAGAGAGCCAGAATTTGGCTCCAAAATATGGCTCATGGGTTAAATTTGGATTGTTTAGGATATTTTGAAAACTGCAGGGGGGGGGGGGCAAAATGTGACTCATCGTCGCTCTCAGTAATTGTCATATTTTCGGTATAAAAAGTCGTAATTTCACACTACTAACTCGAATGCTTGTTCTGATATTTACCCTAAATGAGTGGAATATTAGGGAAGTCAAGATGGAAGCACCCTTGGGAATGAGTGATCACAGTGTATTCAACTTTGAGTACCTGGTAGAGATAGGAATTATCCTCCCCGAAAAAGAACTAGGAAACAAAAGGCTGGCATACCGAAAGGGAAATTATGAGGAGATGAGAAGCTTCCTAAGCGAAATACCTTGGGACACAGTCCTCAGAGCTAAGTCTGTACAAGATATAATGAACTATGTCACCCAAAAGTGTCAGGAGGCAGTAAGCAGATACATCCCGGCCCAAAAGGAAAATCCGAGAAACAAAAGAAGAATCCATGGTATAATAGGGCATGTATGGAAGCTAAGAAACTGAACAAAAGGGCATGGAGGAACTTCCGGAATAACAGAACACCAGAAAGCAGAGAGAGATTCCAGAGAACAAGGAATGAGTATGTCAGGGTGAGAAGAGAAGCAGAGAAAAGTTATGAAAATGATATAGCAAATAAAGCCAAGACCGAACCAAAGCTACTCCACAGTTACATCAGACGGAAAACAACAGTGAAAGAACAGGTAGTGAAACTTAGAACATGCGAGGACAGGTATACAGAGAATGACAAAGAGGTGTGTGATGAACTCAACAAGAGGTTCCAAGAGGTCTTCATAACAGAACAAGGTGAGGTCACTGTGCTAGGAGAAAGGGACGTAAACCAGGCGGCCTTGGAAGAGTTTGAAATTACGAGAGAGGAGGTCAAGAGACACCTGCTGGATCTGGATGTTAGAAAGGCTGTTGGTCCAGACGGGATCTCGCCATGGGTACTGAAAGAGTGTGGAGAGGCACTTTGCTTGCCACTCTCCATAGTGTATAGTAGGTCACAGGAGACGGGAGACCTACCAGAAATATGGAAGATGGCGAATGTGGTCCCAACATACAAAAAGGGCGACAGGCAAGAGGCACTGAACTACAGGCCAGTATCCTTGACTTGTATACCATGCAAGGTGATGGAGAAGACCGTGAGAAAAATCCTGGTAGCACATCTGGAGAGAAGGGACTTCGTGACAAATCGACAACATGGGTTCAGGGATGGTAAATCTTGCCTGACTGGCTTAATAGAATTCTATGACCAGGTGACACAGATTAAGCAAGAAAGAGAGGGCTAGGCGGACTGTATTTTCTTGGATTGTCGGAAAGCCTTTGACACAGTACCGCATAAGAGGCTGGTACATAAGCTGGAGAGACAGGCAGGTGTAGCTGGTAAGGTGCTCCAGTGGATAAGGGAGTACCTAAGCAATAGGAAGCAGAGAGTTACGGTGAGGGGTGAGACCTCTGATTGGCGTGAAGTCACCAGTGGAGTCCCACAGAGCTCTGTACTCGGTCCTATGCTTGCCAAAATTATGAGAAGGATTAAGACAGAAGAGGACTGTTTGAGGCTTCAAGAAGACCTAGACAAACTGAAGGAATGGTCGAACAAGTGGTTGTTAGAGTTCAACCCAACCAAATGTAATGTAATGAAGATAGGTGTAGGGAGCAGGAGGCCAAATACAAGGTATCATCTGGGAGAGGAAATCCTTCAGGAGTCAGAGAAAGAAAAAGACTTGGGAGTTGATATCACGCCAGACTTGTCTCCTGCAACACATATCAAGAGGATAACATCAGCGTCATATGCCAGGCTGGCCAACATACGAACGGCATTCAGAAATTTGTGTAAAGAATCATTCAGAACTTTGTATACCACATATGTCAGGCCAATTCTGGAGTATGCAGCCCCAGCATGGTGTCCGTATCTAGTCAAGGATAAGACTAAACTGGAAAAGGTTCAAAGATTTGCCACCAGACTAGTACCCGAGCTGAGAGGTATGAGCTACGAGGAGAGACTGCGGGAATTGAACCTCACTTCGCTGGAAGACAGAAGAGTTAGGGGGGATATGATCACTACATTCAAGATTCTCAAGGTCATTGATAGGGTAGATAAAGACAGGCTATTTAACACAAGGGGCACACGCACAAGGGGACACAGGTGGAAACTGAGAGCCCAAATAAGCCACAGAGATATTAGAAAGAACTTTTTTAGTGTCAGAGTGGTAGACAAATGGAATGCATTAGGAAGTGATGTGGTGGAGGCTGACTCCATACACAGTTTCAAGTGTAGATATGATAGAGCCCAATAGGCTCAGTAATCTGTACACCTGTTGATTGACGGTTGAGAGGCGGGACCAAAGAGCCAGAGCTCAACCCCCGCAAACACAACTAGGTGAGCACAACTAGGTGAGTACACACACGTACACACACACACACAGGGCAGGACAGAGAAGGCTGGGCAGACTGCATATTTCTTGACTGCCAAAAGGCCTTTGATACGGTACCGCACATGAGACTGCTATACAAACTTGAGAGGCAGGCAGGAGTAAGCGGAAAGGCCCTAGTATGGGTGAAGAACTACCTAACAGGAAGGAGCCAGAGGGTAATGGTAAGGGGCGAAAAGTCGGACTGGCGAACAGTAACAAGTGGAGTACCTCAAGGATCGGTGCTGGGACCAATCCTCTTTCTAATTTACGTAAATGATATGTTTACAGGAGTGGAATCATACATGTCGATGTTTGCAGATGACGCAAAATTAATGAGAAGAGTTGTGACAGACGAGGATTGTAGGATCCTCCAAGAGGACTTAAACAGGCTGCAGAGATGGTCAGGGAAATGGCTACTGGAGTTTAACACCAGTAAATGTAAAGTTATGGAAATGGGATCAGGTGACAGGAGACCAAAGGGACAGTACACAATGAAGGGGAACAGCCTACCTGTAACGATTCGAGAAAGAGACCTGGGAGTGGATGTGACACCTAATCTAACTCCTGAGGCACATATAAATAGGATAACGACAGCAGCGTACTCTACACTGGCGAAAATTAGAACTTCATTCAGAAACCTAAATGAGGAAGCTTTTAGGGCGCTTTACACTGCCTACGTGAGACCCGTCTTAGAGTATGCCGTGCCATCATGGAGCCCCCACCTGAAGAAACACATAAAGAAACTGGAGAAGGTTCAGAGGTTTGCGACGAGGCTTGTCCCAGAGCTACGAGGGATGGGATATGAAGAGCGGCTGAAGGAACTGAACCTTACGACACTAGAGAAAAGAAGGGAGAGAGGAGATATGATAGGGACATATAAAATACTCAGGGGAATTGACAAAGTGGAAATAGATCAAATGTTCACACGTAATAATAACAGAACGAGGGGACATGGGTGGAAACTGGAAACTCAGATGAGTCACAGAGATGTTAGGAAGTTTTCTTTTAGCGTGAGAGTAGTAGAAAAATGGAATGCACTTGGGGAACAGGTTGTGGAAGCAAATACTATTCATACTTTTAAAACTAGGTATGATAGGGAAATGGGACAGGAGTCATTGCTGTAAACAACCGATAGCTAGAAAGGCGGGATCCAAGAGTCAATGCTCGATCCTGCAAGCACATATAGGTGAGTACATATAGGTGAGTACACACACACATGGAATGCATTAGGAAGTGAATGGAATGCATTAAAAAATGATGTAGTGGAGGCTGACTCCATACACAGTTTCAAGAGTAGATATGATAGAGCCCAATAGGCTCAAGAATCTGTACATCTGTTGATTGACGGTTGAGAGGCGGAAACAAAGAGCCAGAGCTCAACCCCCGCAAACACATCTAGGTGAGTACAACTAGGTGAGTACACACACACACACACACACACACACACACACACACACACACAAAAACACACACACACACACACACACACACACACACACACACACACACACACACACACACACACACACACACACACACACACACACACACACACACACACACACACACACACACACACACACACACTCACACACACACACACACACACACACACACACACACACACACACACACACACACACACACACACACACACACACACACACTCACACACACACACACACACACACACACACACACACACACACACACACACACACACACACACACACACACACACACACACACACACACATTTTCGATTTCAAATAATTTCAAATAAATTTCAAATAAAATTTGAATAAAATTAAATTTCAATAAAATTGGATTTCAAATACAACAAGTGAACTTGGAGAATGGGCACTAGAAGAAAACCCAGACATAATAGCACTCACAGAAACAAAGTTAACGAAAATCATAACAAACGCAGTGTTTCCACAGGGCTACTATGTAGTGAGGAAAGAGAGAGAAGGGAGAGGAGGAGGTGGTGTAGCTCTGCTACTAAGAGAAGGTTGGAGTTTCGAAGAGATGGTAATTCAGAACTGTGAAGGGTTCAGTGAATACATTTCAGGCACCATAGCAACTGGAGGACAGAAAATTATAATAGTAGTCATATATAACCCCCCACCTAATGACAGAAGACCCAGACAGGAATATGATAGAAACAACTTGGCCACCATCAATATAATAGAGAGAGCAGCTTCTGTGGCTAGCAGGAACGGATCCAGACTTCTAATCATGGGAGACTTCAACCATGGGAAGATAGATTGGGGGAACAGAGACCCACATGGAGGCCCAGACACATGGAGAGCTAAGCTGCTGGATGTGGCAACAAGAAACTTTCTAAGTCAACACGTCAAGGGACCCACAAGAATGAGAGGAGGGGATGAACCAGCCTTGCTTGATCTGATATTTACCCTAAATGAGTCGGATATAAGGGAAGTTAAGTTGGAAGCCCCTTGGGAATGAGTGATCATAGTGTATTGAGCTTTGAGTACCTGGTTGAGCTGGGAATTATCACTCCCAAAAAAGAACTGGGAACCAAAGGGCTGGCGTACCGAAAGGGGAAAGAGGAAATGAATAAATTCCTATGGGATATACACTGGGACACAAAACTCGGAACCAAGTCCGTACAAGACATGATGGACTATGTCACCCAAAAATGTCAGGAGGCTGTAAGCATGTTTGTCCCAGCCCGATAGGAAAAAACAGAGAAGCAAAGGAAGAATCCGTGGTTTAATAAGGAATGTATGAAAGCAAAGGAGCAGAACAAAAGGACATGGAGGAACTTCCGTAATAACAGAACACCAGAAAGTAGAGAGAGATACCAGAGAACCAGGAACGAGTATGTCAGTGTGAGAAGAGCAGCTGAGAAAAGGTATGAAAATGATATAGCTAATAAAGCCAAGACCGAACCCAAGCTACTACACAGTCACTTCAGGAGGAAGACAACAGTGAAGGAACAGGTGATGAAACTTAGGGTGGGCGAGGACAGGTACACAGAGAATGACAAAGAGGTGTGTGAAGAACTCAACAAAAGGTTCCAGGAGGTCTTTACAATAGAACAGGGAGATGTCGCGGCGCTAGAAGAGGTGGCAGCAAACCAGGTGACCTTGGAAAGGTTCGAAATTACAAGAGATGAGGTCAAGAAGCACCTATTGGAGCTGGATGTGAGAAAAGCTGTTGGGCCGGATGGAATCTCGCCATGGGTATTGAAAGAGTGTGCAGGAGCACTTTGCCTACCACTCTCCATAGTGTATAGTAGGTCACTGGAAACGGGGGACCTACCAGAAATATGGAAGACTGCTAATGTAGTACCAATATAAAAAGGGTGACAGACAAGAGACACTGAACTACAGGCCAGTGTCCTTAACTTGTATACCATGCAAGGTGATGGAGAAGATTGTGAGAAAAAACCTAGTAACACATCTGGAGAGAAGAGACTTCGTGACAAACCATCAACATGGGTTCAGGGAGAGTAAATCTTGCCTTACAGGATTGATAGAATTCTACGATCAGGTGACAAAGATTAAACAAGAAAGAGAAGGGTGGGCGGACTGCAGTTTTTGGACTGTCGGAAATGCATAAGGTTAATGCATAAGCTAGAGAAACAGGCAGGAGTAACTGGTAGGGCGCTCCAGTGGATAAGGGAGTACCTAAACAATAGGAAGCAGAGTTACAGTGAGGGGTGAGACCTCAGACTGGCGTGAAGTCACCAGAGGAGTCCCACATGGCTCTGTACTTGGACCTATCCTGTTTCTGATATACGTAAATGATCTCCCAGAGGGTATTGACTCATTCCTCTCAATGTTTGCTGACGACGCCAAAATTAAGAGAAGGATTAAGACAGAGGAGGACAGCTTGAGGCTTCAAGAAGACCTGGACAAGCTGCAGGAATGGTCGAACAAATGGCTGTTAGAGTTTAATCCAAGCGAATGTAATGTAATGAAGATAAGGGTAGGAAGCAGGAGACCAGATACAAGGTATCACTTGGGAGATGAAATACTTCAAGAGTCCGAGAGAGAGAAAGACCTGGGGGTTGATATCACGCCAGACCTGTCCCCTGATGCTCATATCAAGAGGATAACAGCAGCAGCATATGCCAGGTTGGCTAACATAAGAACGGCCTTTAGAAACTTGTGTAAGGAATCTTTCAGAACATTATATACCACATATGTCAGACCAATCCTGGAGTATGCGGCACCAGCATGGAGTCCATATCTAGTCAAGCATAAGACTAAAATGGAAAAGGTTCAAAGGTTTGCCACCAGACTAGTACCCGAGCTGAGAGGTATGAGCTACGAGGAGAGACTGCGGGAATTGAACCTCACTTCGCTGGAAGACAGAAGAGTTAGGGGGGACATGATCACCACATACAAGATCCTCAAGGGAATTGACAGGGTTGATAAAGACAGGCTGTTTAACACAAGGGGCACACTCACAAGGTGACACAGGTGGAAACTGAGTGCCCAAATGAGCCACAGAGATATTAGAAAGAACTTTTTTAGTGTCAGAGTGGTTGACAAATGGAATGCATTAGAAAGTGATGTGGTGGAGGCTGACTTCATACACAGTTTCAAGTGTAGATATGATAGAGCCCAATAGGCTCAGGAATCTGTACACCTGTTGATTGACAGTTGAGAGGCGGGACCAAAGAGCCAGAGCTCAACCCCCGCAAGCACAACTAGGTGAGTACGCGCACACATACACACACACACACACACACACACACACACACACACACACACACACACACACACACACACACACACACACACACACACACACACACACACACACACACACACACACACACACACACACACACACACACACACACACACACACACACACACACACACACACACACACACACACACACACACACACACACACACACACACACACACACACACACACACACACACACACACACACACACACACACACACAAAGGGACCAAAGAGCCAGAGCTCAAAGACCACACACACACACACACACACACACACACACACACACACACACACACACACACACACACACACACACAAAGAGACCAAAGAGCCAGAGCTCAAGACCAAAGAGCCAGAGCTCAACCCCCGCAAGCACAATTAGGTGAGTACACACACACACACACACACACACACACACACACACACACACACACACACACACACACACACACACACACATGAGCCAGAGCTCATGTGTGCTCACACACACACACACACACACACACACACAGAGCCAGAGCTCAAGACCAAAGAGCCAGAGCTCAACCCCGCAAGCACAATTAGGTGAGTACACACACACACACACACACACACACACACACACACACACACACACACACACACACACACACACACACACACACACACACACACACACACACACACACACACACACACACACAAAGAGACCAAAGAGCCAGAGCTCAAAGACCACACACACACACACACACACACACACACACACACACAC
>NC_091193.1:2962311-3048648 GCF_040958095.1 Procambarus clarkii | reverse complement strand
ATAACGCCAAGGGTAGTGAACACCACGCCAAAGGTAGTGAACACGACGCCATGGGTAGTGAACACCATGCCATGGGTAGTGAACACCATGCCATGGGTAGTGAACACCAAATGAAGGGTAGTGAACACCATGCCAAGGGTAGTGAACACCACGACAAGGTTAGTAAATACCAAGCCAAGGATAGTGAACACCATGAAAAAGGAAGTGAACACCATGCCAAGGGTAGTGAACACCACGCCAAGGGTAATGAACCCACGCCAAGGGTAGTGAACACCACGTAAAGGTAGTGAACACTATGCCAAGGGTAGTGAACACTATGCCAAGGGTAGTGAACACCTCGCCAGGGGTAGTGAACACCACGCCAAGGGTAGCGAACACCAAATGAAGGGTAGTGAATACCACGCCAAGAGTAGTGAACACCACGCCAAGGTTAGTGAACACCACGCTATGGGTAGTGAACACGATGACAAGGGTAGTGAACACCACGCCAAAAGTAGTGAAAACCACGCCAAGGGTAGTGAACACCACGCCAAGGTTAGTGAACCCCACGCCAAGGGTAGTGAAAACCACGCCAAGGGTAGTGAACGTGACGTCAAGGGTAGTGAACACCACGCCAAGGGTAGTGAACATAACGTCAAGGGTAGTGAACACCACGCCAAGGGTAGTGAACATGACGCCATGGGTAGTGAACACCAAGCCATTGATAGTGAACACCACGCCAAGGGTAGTGAACACCACGTCAAGGTTAGTGAAAACCATGCTAAGGGCAGTGAACACCATGCCAAGGGAAGTGAACACTATGCCAAGGGTAGTGAACACTATGCCAAGGGTAGTGAACACCTCGTCGGGGGAAGTGAACACCACGCAAAGGGTAGTGAATACCAAATGAAGGGTAGTGAACATCAGGTCCAAGGGTAGTGAACACCACGCCAAGGTTAGTAAATACCAAGTCAAGGGATATGAACACCATGCACAGGGAAGTGAACACCATGCCAAGGGTAGTGAACACCAATCTATGGGTAATGAACCCCACGCCAAACGTAGTGAACAACATTCCAAGGGTAATGAACAAAACGCCATAGGTAGTGAACACCACGCTAAGGGTAGTGAACACCGCACGAAGGTTACTGAACATAACACAAAGGGTAGTGAACACCAGGTCAAGGGTAGTGAACACCATGCAAAGGGTAGTGAACACCACGCTAAGGGTAATGAACACCACACCAAGGGTTGTGAACACCACGTCAAGGATAGTGAACACCACACCGAGGGTAGTGAGCCACACAAAAGGTAGTGAACACCACGGCAAGGGAGTGAACAACACGTCAAGGTTAGTGAAAACCATGCTAAGGGTAGTGAACACCATGCCAAGGGAAGTGAACACAATGCCAAGGGTAGTGAACACCATGCCAAGGGTAATGAACACCTCGCCAGGGGTAGTGAACACCACGCCAAGGGTAGTGAACACCACGCCAAGGGTAGTGAACACCATGCCAAGGGTAGTGAACACCTCGCCAGGGGTAGTGAACACCATGCCAAGGGTAGTGAACACCACGTCAAGGGTAGTGAACACCACGCCAAGGGTAGTGAACACCAAATGAAAGGTAGTGAACACCATGCCAAGTGTAGTGAACACCACGCCAAGGTTAGTAAACACCACGCCAAGGGTAGTGAACACCATGCAAAGGGTAGTGAACACCACGCTAAGAGTAGTGAACACCACGTCATGGGTAGTGAACACTACGCTAAGAGTAGTGAACACCACGTCATGGGTAGTGAACACCACGCTAAGAGTAGTGAACACCACGTCATGGGTAGTAAACACCACACCAAGGGAAGTGATCACCACGCGAAGGGTAGTGATCACCACACCAAGGAAAGTGAAAACCATGTCAAGGGTAGTTAACACCACGCCAAGTTCAGTGAACACCACGCCACGTTCAGTGAATACCACGCCAAGGGTAGTGAACACCACGCTAAGGGTAGTGACCACACGCCCAGGGTAGTGAAGACCACGCCAAGGGGAGTGAACATCACGCCAAGGGTAGTGAACATCAAGCCAATGGTTGTGAACACCAAGCCAAAGGTAGTGAACACCACGCCAAGGGTAGTGAACATAACGCCAAGGGTAGTGAACACCACGCCAAAGGTAGTGAACACGACGCCATGGGTAGTGAACACCATGCCATGGGTAGTGAGCACCATGCCATGGGTAGTGAACACCAAATGAAGGGTAGTGAACACAATGCCAAGGTAGTGAACACCACGACAAGGTTAGTAAATACCAAGCCAAAGATAGTGAACACCATGCAAAAGGAAGTGAATACCATGCCAAGGGTAGTGAACACCACGCCAAGGGTATGAACCCACGCCAAGGGTAGTGAACACCACGCAAGGGTAGTGAACACATGCCAAGGGTAGTGAACACATGCCAGGTAGTGAACACCTCGCCAGGTAGTGAACACCACGCCAAGGGTAGTGAACACCAATGAAGGGTAGTGAATACCACGCCAAAGTAGTGAACACACGTCAAGGTAGTGAACACCACGCCAAGGGTAGTGAAACACAGGAAGGGTAGTGAACACCCGCTAAGAGTAGTGAAACCACGTCAAGGGTAGTGAACACCACGCCAGGGTAGTGAATACCACAAGGGTAGTGAACACCCGCAGGGTAGTGAACACCATGTCAAGGGTAGTGAAACCACGCAAAGGGTAGTGAACACCACGCCAAGGGTAGCGAACACACGCAAAGAGTAGTGAACACCACGTCAAGAGTAGGGAACACCACGCCAAGGGTAGTGAACACCACGCTATGGGTAGTGAACACCATGCTAAGGGTAGGGAACACCACGCCAAGGGTAGTGAACAACATGCCATGTGTAGTGAACCCCACGTCAAGGGTAGTGAGCACCACGCCAAGGGTGGTGAACACCACACAAAGGGTAATGAACACCACGCCAAGGGTAGTGAACACCACATCAAGGTTAGTGAAAACCATGTTAAGGGTAGTGAGCACCATGCCAAGGGTAGTGAACACCATGCAAAGGATAGTGAACACCACGTCAATGGTAGTGAGCACCATGCCAAGGGTAGTGAACACCATGCCAAGGGTAATGAACACCATGCCAAGGGTAGTGAACACCACGTTAAGGGTAGTGAGCACCATGCCAAGGGTAGTGAACACCACGCTAAGGGTAATGAACACCATGCGAAGGGTAGTGAACACCATGCAAAGGATAGTGAACACCACGCCAAGGGGAGTGAACACCATGCCAAGGGTAGTGAACACCACGCCAGGGGTCGTGAGCACCACGCCAAGGGTAGTGAACACCATGCCAAGGGTAGTGAAGACCACGCCAAGGGTAGTGAAGACCACGCCAAGGGTAGTGAACAAAACGCCAAGGGTAGTGAACACCATGCCATGGGAAGTGAACACCACGCCAAGGGTATTAAACACCAAGGCAAGGGTAGTGAACACCACGCCAAGGGAAGGGAACACCACGCCATGGGTAGTGAACACCATGCCATGGGAAGTGAACACCAAGCCAAGGGTAGTGAACACCACGCCAAGGGTGGTGAAAACCACGCCAAGGGTAGTGAACGTGACGTCAAGGGTAGTGAACACCACGTTAAGGGTAGTGAACACCACGCCAAGTGTAGTGAACCCCACGCCAAGGGTAATGAACACCACGCTAAGGGTAGTGAACACCACGCCAAGGGGAGTGAACACCACACAAAGGGTAGTGAACACCACTTCAAGGGTAGTGAACACCATGTCAAGGGTAGTGAACACCACGCCAAGGGTAGTGAACACCACGCCAATGGTAGCGAACACCAAGCAAAGAGTAGTGAACACCAGCTCTCAGTAATTGGCATATTTTCGGTGTAAAAAGTCGTTATTTCAAAATGCGAGTAAGTACAGAGAGCCAGAAATTGGCTCCAAAATATTGTTCATTAGTCGAATTTGGGATGTTTGAGATATTTTGAAAACTGCAGGGAGGGTTTGGGCAAAATATGACCCATCGCCGCTTTAAGTAATTGGCATATTTTCGGTATAAAAAGTTGTAATTTCAAACTGCGAATACGTGCAGGAAACTAGAATTTGGCTCCAAAATATGGCTCAAGGGTCGAATTTGGGATGGTTGAGATATTTTAAAAACTGCAGGGGTGTTTTAGGCAAAATGTGACCCATCGCCGCACTCAGTAATTGGCATATTTTCGGTATATAAAATCGTAATTTCAAACTGCGAATACATGCTGAGAGCCAGAATTTACCACTAAAATATGGCTCAGGCATTGAATTTAGAATGTTTGGGATTTTTTGAAAACTACAGTGAGGGTTTGGCGAAAATGTGATCCATCATTGCTCTCAGTAATTGGCATATTTTCGGTATCTAAAATCGTAATTTCAAACTCTGAATACGTGCAGAGAGCCAGATTTTGGCTCCAAAATATAGCTCAAGGGTCTGATTTGAGATGTTTGGAATATTTTGAAAACTGCATGGGGGTTTGGGCAAAATGTGACCCATCGCCGCTTTCAGTAATTGGCATATTTTCGGTATAAAAAGTCGTAATTTCAAACTGCGAATACGTGTAGAAAGCCAGATTTTGGCTCCAAAATATAGTTCAAGGGTCTGATTTGAGATGTTTGGGATATTTTGAAAACTTCAGAGGAGTTTCGGCAAAATGTGACCCATCGATGCTCTCGGTGAAAATAGTCGTAATTTCAAACTGCGAATACGTGCAGAAAGCCAGAATTTGGCTCCAAAATATAGCTCAAGTGTTGAATTTGGGATGTTTGGGATATTTTGAAAACTGCAGAGGGGGTTTGGGCAAAATGTGACCCATCGCCGCTCTCAGTAATTGGCATATTTTCGGTGTAAAAAGTCGTTATTTCAAACTGAGAATATGTGCTGAGAGCCAGAATTTGGCTCCAAAATATTGTTCAAGGGTCGAATTTGCGATGTTTTAGATATTTTGAAAACTGCAGGGAGGGTTTGGGCAAAATATGATCCATCGCTGCTTTCAGTAATTGACATATTTTCGGTAAAAAAGTTGTAATTTCAAACTGCGAATACGTGCAGCAAACTAGAATTTGGCTCCAAAATATGGCTCAAGGCTCGAATCTGGGATGGTTGGGAAATTTGAAAACTGCAGGGGGGTTTTGTCCAAAATGTGACCCATCGCAGCTCTCAGTAATTGGCATATTTTCGGTAAAAAAAGTCATAATTTCAAAAAGCGAATACGTGCAGAGAGCGAGAATTTGGCTCCAAAATATGGCTCAAGGGTGTAATTTGGGATGTTTGGGATATTTTGAAACCTGCAGGGAGGGTTTGGGCAAAATGTGACCCATCGCCGCTCATAGTAATTGGCATATTTTCGGTATAAAAATTCGTAATTTCAAACAGCGAATACGCGCAGAGAGCCAGAATTTGGCTCCAAAATATGGCTCAAGGGTGTAATTTGGGATGAATGGAATATTTTGAAAACTGCAGGGGGGGTTTGGGCAAAATGTGATCCATCGCTGCTTTCAGTAATTGGCATATTTTCGGTTTAAAAAGTCGTAATTTCAAACGGCGAATACGTGCAGAGAGCCAGAAATTGGCTCTAAAATATGGCTCAAGGGTCAAATTTGAGATGTTTGGGATATTTTGAAAACTGCAGGAGGGTTTGGGCAAAATGTGACCATTTACGGCTCTCAGTAATTAGCATATTTTCGGTATAAAAAGTCTTAATTTCAAACTGCAAATACGTGCAAAACGCCAGATTTTGGCTTTAAATATGGCTCAAGGGCTTTATTTGGGATGTTTGAGATATTTTAAAAACTGCTAAGGGGGGTTTGGGCAAAATGTGATCCATCGCCGCTTTAAGTAATTGGCATATTATCGGTATAAAAATTCGTAATTTCAAACGGCGAATACGTGCAGAAAGCCAGAATTTGGCTCCAATATATGACTCAAGGATCGAATTTGGGATGTTTTGGATATTTTGAAAACGGCCGGGGTCTGTTTGGGCAAAATGTGACCCATCGCTGCTGTCAGTAATTGGCATTTTTTTCGCTATAAAATTCGAAAGTTCAAACTGCGAATACGTGCAGAGAGCGAGAATTTGGCTCCAAAATATAGCTCAAGGGTCAAATTTGAGATATTTGGGATATTTTGAAAGCTACATGGAGGGTTTGGACAAAATGTGACCCATCGCTTCTCTCAGTAATTGGCATATTATCGGTATAAAAAGTCTTAATTTCAAACTGCGAATATGTGCAGAGAGCCTGAATTTGGCTCTTAAATATGGCTCAAGCGTCGAATTTGGGATGTTTGGGATATTTTGAAAAGTAGAGGGGCTGTTTGGGCAAAATGTGACCCATCGCTGCTCTCAGAAATTTGCATTTTTTCGGTACAAAAAGTCGAAATTTCAAACGGCGAATACGTTCAGAGAGCCAGAACTTGGCTCCAAAATATGGCTCAAGCGTCGAATTTGGAATATTTTGGATATTTTGAAAATTGCAGGGAAGGTTTGGGCAAAATGTGATCCATCGCTGCTTTCAGTTATTGGCATATTTTCGGTATAAAAAGTCATAATTTAAAACTGTGATTACGTGCAGAGAACCAGAATTTGACTCCAAAATATATCTCAAGCGTCGAATTTGAGATGTTTGGGATATTTTGAAAACTGCAGGGAGGGATTGGGCAAAATGTGATCCATCGCCGATTTCAGTAATTGGCATATTTTCGGTATAAAAATTCGTAATTTCAAACTGCGAATACGTGCAGAGAACCAGAATTTGGCTCCAAAATATGGCTTGAGGGTCGAATTTGCGATGTTTGGGATATTTTGAAAACTGCAGAGAGGGTTTGGGCAAAACGTGATCCATCGCCGTTTTCGGTAATTGGCATATTTTCGGTATAAAATGTCGTAATTATAATCTGCGAATACGTTCAGAAAGCCAAAATTTGGCGCCAAAATATGGCTGAAGGGTCGAATTTGGGATGTTTGGAATATTTTGAAAACTGCAGGGGCTGTTTGGGCAAAATTTAACCCATCGCTGCTGTCAGAAATTTGCATTTTCTCGGTAAAAAAGAGTCGTAATTTCAAACTGCGAATACGTGCAGAGAGCCAGAATTTGGCTCCAAAATATAGCTCAAGGATCGAATTTTGGATGTTTGGGATACGTGCTCTCTGCAGTTCGCAGTTTGAACTTTCGACTTTTATAGAGAAAAACTGCCAATTACTGTGAGTTGCGATGGGTCACATTTTGCCCAAACCCTCCCTGCAGTTTTCAAAATATCCCAAACATCCAAAATTCGACCCTTAAGCAATATTTTGGAGCCAAATTTTGGCTCTCTGCACGTATTCGCAGTTTGAAATTACGACTTTTATACCGAAAATATGACAATTACTGAAAGCGGCGATGGATTACATTTTGCCCAAACCCTCCCTGCAGTTTTCAAAATATGCCAAACATCTTAAATTCGACTGTTGAGCCATATTTTGCAGCCAAATTCTGGCTCTCTGCACGTATTCGCTGTTTGAAATATCGACTTTTGTACCGAAAATATGCAAATTTCTGAGAGCAGCGATGGATCACACTTTGCCCAAACCCCCCCTTGCAGTTTTTAAAATTTTCCAAACATCCCAAATTCGACGCTTGAGCCATATTTTTTAGCCAAATTCTGGCTCTCTGCACGTATTCGCAGTTTGAAATTACGACTTTTTAAACCAAAAATATCCAATTACTTAAAGCGGCGATGGATCACATTTCGCCCAAACCCTCCCTGCAATTTTCAAAATATCCCAAACGTCCCAAATTCGACGCAAGAGCCATATTTTGGAGCCAAATTCTGGCTCTCTGTAAGTATTTGCAGTTTGAAATTACGAATTTTTATACCGAAAATATGCCAATTACTGAGAGCGGCGATGGGTCACATTTTGCCCAAACAGCCCCTGCAGTTTTCAAAATATCCCTACATCCCAAATTCGACGCTTGAGCCATATTTCAGAGCCAAATTCTTGCTCTCTGCACATATTCGCAGTTTGAAATTACAACTTTTTATACCGAAAATATCCCAATTACTGAGAGCAGCGATAGGTCACATTTTACCCAAACCGCACTTTAGTTTTCTAAATATCCCAAACATCCCAAATTCGACCCTTGATCCATATTTTGGAGCCAAATTCTGGCTCTCTGCACGTATTCGCAGGTTGAAATTTCGAATTTTATACCGAAAATATGCCAATTACTGAGAGCGGCGATGGATCACATTTTGTCCAAACCCTCCCTGCAGTTTTCAAAATATCCCAAACATCCCAAATTCGACGCTTGAGCAATATTTTGGAGCCAAATTCTGGCTCTCTGCACGTCTTCGCAGTTTGAAATTACGACTTTTTATACCGAAAATATGCCAATTACTGAGAGCAGCGATGGGTCATATTTTGCCCAAACCCCCCCCCCCCCCATTAGAGTTTTCATAATATCCCAAACATCCCAAATTTGACCTTGAAGCCATATTTTGGAGCCAAATTCTTGCTCTCTGCATAGCCCCCCCCCTGCAGCTTGGGAAAGCTGCAGGGGGGGGGGAGGGGGCAAAATGTGACCGCTCTCAGTAATTGGCGTATTTTCGATATAAAAAGTCGTATTTTCGAACTGCGAATACATCTGAGAGCCAGAATTTGGCTCCAAAATATGGCCCAAGCGTCGAATTTGGGATGTTTGGGATATATTGAAAATTGCAGGGTGGTGGGGGGGGGGCAAAATGTGACCCATAGCCGCTCTCAGTAATTGGCTTATTTTTGGAAAAAAAATCGTTATTTCAAACTGTGAATACATGCAGAGAGCCAGAATTTGGCTCCAAAATATGGCACAAGCGTCGAATTTTGGATGTTTGTAATATTTTGAAAACTGCAGGGAGGGTTTGGGCAAAATGTGATCCATTGCCGCTTTCAGTATTTCGCATATTTTCAGTATAAAACGTCGTAATTTCAAACTAGAAATACGTACAGAGAGCCAGAATTTAGCTCTAAAATATGGCTATTGCGTCGAATTTGAGATGTTTGGGATATTTTGAAAACTGCAAGGGGGTGGGGGGGTTTGGTCAAAATGTGACCCATAACCGCTCACAGTAATTGGCATATTTTCGGTGTAAAAATTCATAATTTCAATTTGCGAATACGTGCAGAGAATCAGAATTTGGCTCCAAAATATGGCTCAAGCGTCGAATTTGGGATGCTTGGGATATTTTGAAAATTGCATGGGGGTTTGCGCAAAATGTGACCCATCGCCGCTCTCAGTAATTGGCATATTTTCGGTATAAAATGACGTAATTTCAAACTGCGAATACGTGCAGAGAGCCAGAATTTCGTTCCAAAATATGGCTCAAGCGTCGAATTTTGGATGTTTGAGATGTTTTTAAAACTGCAGGGGGTGAGGGGCAAAATTTGACCCATCGCCGCTTTCAGTAATTGGCATGTTTTCGGTGTAAAAAGTCGTAATTTCACACTGCGAATGCGTGCAGAGAGCCCGAATTTGGCTCCATAATATGGCTCAAGAGTCGAATTTGAGATATTTTAAAAACTCCAGGAATGGTTTGGGCAAAATGGGACCCATCGCTGCTCTCAGTAATTGGCATATTTTCGGTATAAAAAGTCATAATTTCAAACTGTAATTTCAAATTAGTATATGCAAATTACTGATAGCGGCGATGGGTCACATTTTGCCCCACCCCCCTTCCCCCCTCTGCAGTTATCAAAATATCCCAAACATTCCAAATTCGACACTTGAGCCATATTTTGGAGCCAAATTCTGGCTCTCTGTACGTGTTAGTAGTGTGAAATTACGACTTTTTTTACCGAAAATATGCCAATTACTGGGAGCGGTGATGGATCACATTTTGCCCCACCCCCCTCCCCCCTCTACAGTTTTCAAAATATCCCAAACATAACAAATTGAACGCTCGAGCCAAATTTTAAAGCCAAATTCTGGCTCTCTGCACGGATTCGCAGTTTGAAATTACGACTTTTTATACCGCACACACACACACACACACACACACAACACACACACACACACACACACACACACACACACACACAACACACACACACACACACACACACCACACACACACACACACACACACACACACACACACAACACACACACACACACACACACACACACACACACAGGGTATGGTGTGAACGGGGAGGGAGGACAGGAAGGAAAGGGGGGTTTTCTCCTCTGCATAGAAAACCCCCCTTTCCTTCCTGTTCTCCTGCCCCGTTCACCCCATACTTTCCCTGTCCTTCCCCCTTCACTTGACCCCCCACCCCTCATCCCAGTATCCTCTGCAACCCTGGCATCCACCTCACAAATCCTCACACCCATGGCACAGCTTCCTCCACCAGCAGAACATTCACCAAGAAGGAGATTTGAGAAGGGACGGAGAAAGTGAGCCTCAAGGCAATGTACACTAACATTGATGGTATTACAAATAAAGCAAATGAACTTGGAGAATGGGTACTAGAGGAAAACCCAGACATAATAGCTCTCACAGAAACAAAGCTGACGAAATCAATAACAAATGCAGTGTTCCCACAGGACTATTATGTTATGAGGAAAGAGAGGGAAGGAAGAGGTGGTGGTGGTGTAGCTCTGCTGGTAAGAAAAGGCTGGGATTTTGAGGAGTTTGTTGTTCAGGGATATGAAGGTTTCAGTGACTACATAATAGGAACAATAACAACTGGAGGGCAAAAAATTATAATCGTAGTCATATATAATCCACCACCAAATGACAGAAGACCCAGACAGGAATATGATAGAAACAATATGGCCACCATTAACATAATAGAGAGAGCAGCTTCTGTTGCTAGCTGGAATGGATCTGGACTACCAATCATGGAAGACTTCAACCATGGGTAGATAGATTTGGAGAACAGAGATCCGCATGGAGGACCAGAAACATGGAGAGCTAAGCTGCTGGACGTGGCAACAAGAAACTTTCTAAGCCAGCACATCAAGGATCCAACAAGAATGAGAGGAGATGATGAACCAGCAATGCTTGATCTGATATTTACCCTAAATGAGTGGGATATTAGAGAAGTCAAGATGGAAGCACCCTTGGGAATGAGTGATCACAGTGTATTGAACTTTGAGTACCTGGTAGAGCTCGGAATTATCCCCCCCGAAAAAGAACTGGGAAACAAAAGGCTGGCATACCGAAAGGGAAATTATGAGGAGATGAGAAGCTTCCTAAGGGAAATACCTTGGGACACAGTCCTCAGAGCTAAGTCTGTACAAGATATGATGAACTATGTCACCCAAAAGTGTCAGGAGGCAGTAAGAAGATACATCCCGGCCCAAAAGGAAAATCCGAGAAACAAAAGAAGAATCCATGGTATAATAGGGCATGTATGGACGCAAAGAAACTGAACAAAAGGGCATGGAGGAACTTCCGGAATAACAGAACACCAGAAAGCAGAGAGAGATACCAGAGAACCTGGAATGAGTATGTCAGGGTGAGAAGAGAAGCAGAGAAAAGTTATGAAAATGATATAGCAAACAAAGCCAAGACCGAACCAAAGCTACTCCACAGTTACATCAGACGGAAAACAACAGTGAAAGAACAGGTAGTGAAACTTAGAACAGGCGAGGACAGGTATACAGAGAATGACAAAGAGGTGTGTGATGAACTCAACAAGAGGTTCCAAGAGGTCTTCACAACAGAACAAGGTGAGGTCACTGTGCTAGGAGAAAGGGACGTAAACCAGGCGGCCTTGGAAGAGTTTGAAATTACGAGAGAGGAGGTCAAGAGACACCTGCTGGATCTGGATGTTAGAAAGGCTGTTGGTCCAGACGGGATCTCGCCATGGGTACTGAAAGAGTGTGCAGAGGCACTTTGCTTGCCACTCTCCATAGTGTATAGTAGGTCACTGGAGACGGGAGACTTACCAGAAATATGGAAGATGGCGAATGTGGTCCCAACATACAAAAAGGGCGACAGGCAAGAGGCACTGAACTACAGGCCAGTATCCTTGACTTGTATACCATGCAAGGTGATGGAGAAGACCGTGAGAAAAAACCTGGTAGCACATCTGGAGAGAAGGGACTTCGTGACAAATCGACAACATGGGTTCAGGGAGAGTAAATCTTGCCTGACTGGCTTAATAGAATTCTATGACCAGGTGACACAGATTAAGCAAGAAAGAGAGGGCTGGGCGGACTGCATTTTCTTGGATTGTCGGAAAGCCTTTGACACAGTACCGCATAAGAGGCTGGTACATAAGCTGGAGAGACAGGCAGGTGTAGCTGGTAAGGTGCTCCAGTGGATAAGGGAGTACCTAAGCAATAGGAAGCAGTGAGTTACGGTGAGGGGTGAGACCTCTGATTGGCGTGAAGTCACCAGTGGAGTCCCACAGGGCTCTGTACTCGGTCCTATCTTGTTTCTGATATATATAAATGATCTCCCGGAGAGTATAGATTCATTTCTCTCAATGTTTGCGGACGATGTCAAAATTATGAGAAGGATTAAGACAGAAGAGGACTGTTTGAGGCTTCAAGAAGACCTAGACAAACTGAAGGAATGGTCGAACAAGTGGTTGTTAGAGTTGAACCCAACCAAATGTAATGTAATGAAGATAGGTGTAGGGAGCAGGAGGCCAAATACAAGGTATCATCTGGGAGAGGAAATCCTTCAGGAGTCAGAGAAAGAAAAAGACTTGGGAGTTGATATCACGCCAGACTTGTCTCCTGCAGCACATATCAAGAGGATAACATCAGCGTCATATGCCAGGCTGGCCAACATACGAACGGCATTCAGAAATTTGTGTAAAGAATCATTCAGAACTTTGTATACCACATATGTCAGGCCAATTCTGGAGTATGCAGCCCCAGCATGGAGTCCATATCTAGTCAAGGATAAGACTAAACTGGAAAAGGTTCAAAGATTTGCCACCAGACTAGTACCCGAGCTGAGAGGTATGAGCTACGAGGAGAGACTGCGGGAATTGAACCTCACTTCGCTGGAAGACAGAAGAGTTAGGGGGGACATGATCACTACATTCAAAATTCTCAAGGTCATTGATAGGGTAGATAAAGACAGGCTATTTAATACAAGGAGCACACGCACAAGGGGACACAGGTGGAAACTGAGCGCCCAATTGAGCCACAGAGATATTAGAAAGAACTTTTTTAGTGTCAGAGTGGTAGACAAATGGAATGCATTAGGAAGTGATGTGGTGGAGGCTGACTCCATACACAGTTTCAAGTGTAGATATGATAGAGCCCAATAGGCTGAGGAATCTGTATACCTGTTGATTGACGGTTGAGAGGCGGAACCAAAGAGCCAGAGCTCAACCCCCGCAAACACAACTAGGTGAGCACAACTAGGTGAGCACAACTAGGTGAGTGCACACACACACACACACACACACACACACACACACACACACACACACACACACACACACACACACACACCACACACACACACACACACACACACACACTCACACACACACACACACACACACACACACACACACACACACAGACACACAGACACACACACACACACACACACACACACCACACACACACACACACACACACCACACACACACACACACACACACACACACACCACACATGGAATGCATTAGAAAGTGATGAAGGGAGGCTGACTCCATACACAATTTCAAGTGAAGATATGATAGAGCCCAATAGGCTCAAGAATCTGTACATCTGTTGATTGACGGTTGAGAGGCGGGAACAAAGAGCCAGAGCTCAACCCCCGCAAACACAACTAAGTGAGTACAACTAGGTGAGTACACACACACACACACACACACACACACACACACACACACACACACACACACACCCCACACACACACACACACACACACACACACACACACACACACACACACACACACACACACACACACACACACACACACACACACACACACACACACACACACACACACACACCACACACACACACACACACACATTGACCCACGAAGACTGCCCAAATATGAATACCATCATCCGCACCAGTTGGTGTTCCCAGGCAGGTCACTCATCCAAGTACTAACCAAAGTCAACGTTTCTTAACTTGGCTGATGTGGTGAGAAGCAGTGTTCCCAAGGTGCAAAAATGTAAAAAAAAAGTCAAAGTAAGGCTGTTGCTATTATATACAAATAGTAGCCAATCACATGTCGGTGAGTTAGGGAATGAGTGGGTCAAGATAATGGTAACTGTGGCGGAGGATACTCACACATACCAGCTAATTCTCTATTAATGATAGTGCTTATAGCAACTATTTAGTCAACATGTAACCAACAACAAATGGACTGTTGCTCCAAAATGGAAATGTTGGCATGCTATTGATTTCGCACAAATTGCATACAAATGCCACCCACTTACCGGTAATTAAACAACCTAAGCAAAACTCTTCAAAGAATAAATGACTAATCTTAGGCTCTCCTAATCTCATAATAAAGATATGCTCTCTTAGGCTTCATTTAGTTAATAAATGTAACATCATTGACTCGGGGGACAGGAAGATTATATATACACATGTTGGAAGAAATGAAATGTATGCTCGTGATGGGGTGCATCTATCGAGAGCTGGGGTTGTTGCTGTTGCGAACTCGCTAGAAGAAGTGGTTAGAGGTGTTTGTTTGGGTTTAAACTGTTAGTAGATAGAGGTATGGGAATTGATTTGGAGGAAGGAGGTATAAAAGTATGTGTTTGTGGGAGAAAGGAATTGGCAAAACGATCAGGGAAAGAGAAGGTCCGCAAAATAACAATTCACTTAGGGTATATTACACTAACAGTAGAAGTCTAAGAAATAAAATTAACGAATTAAATGCTCTTGTCTGCACAGAAAAAATAGATATTATTGCACTTACCGAAACGTGGATGAATGTAGAAAATAGAGAACTATTAGCTGAATATCAAATATATGGATTTAAACTATTTCACACAGATAGATATATTAGACGAGGAGGTGGAGTAGCCATATATGTTAGGGACAATTTGAAATGTAGTCTCAAAGAGGGAATCAAAACTGAGCCACACACAGAAACTATTTGGATTGAATTAAACGAAAAAGCTAATAATATTATAATAGGAGTAATATATAGGCCACCAAATTTAGACAGAATGGAAGCAAAGCATCTATGGGATGAAATATCTAGAGCATCTAGATCTAACAGTATTTATGTCATGGGTGACTTTAATTTTAGCGGAATAAACTGGTTGAACAAAACAGGGAATAGTGAAGCAGAAGATTTTCTAGAATTAATTGACGATTGCTTTCTTACGCAACACATTAAGGAACCAACACGGGAAAATAATATTTTAGATTTAGTGTTAACTAACAGGGAAACGCAAATTAATGACATCGAAATAGGGAGTGAGCTAGGGAGCAGTGATCACAAAGAAATCAGATTTAGCATAGAATGGAATAGACCAGTAGGAGAAAATTCTGTTAAAGTGCCAGATTTTCGAAAAGCTGATTTTAATAGCCTAAGAAATTTTTTGGGTCAAATTGATTGGAAAGGCTTGGGTATGGGGTGTGGGCCGGTCTTGGAGCGAGACATGAACCCAGCGATAGGTGACTTAAATGGGGATTTCGATGTGGATTCAATATATAACTTATTTAAGAATATTCTAAACAAAGCACAGGAACGTAGTATACCATACAAATTGAATAGATCGTATACTAATGACCCAAAGTGGATAACAAAGAATTTGAAGAACCTTATAGGTAAAAAGAGAGCTTGGTACAAAAGGATTAAAAATGGGGAGGTCACTTTAGAACAGGAATTCGTACAACTGGTTAGAAATGTTAAAAAAGAGATAAGGAAAGCAAAAAGAAACTATGAAGTTCGCATAGCAGGGCAAGCAAAGACAAATCCTAAAGGGTTTTTTCAGTTATATCGTACTAAGACTAGGGAAAGGATAGGTCCATTAAAAACTGAGACAGGTCAAATAACAGATAGTGATGAAGAGATGAGTAGTATTTTTAATAAATATTTTGTATCTGTATTTACTAAAGAGGAACTTAACAATATGCCTTCAGCCGAACAAGTCTATGTGGGTGGGGACGAGGACAGGTTGACGAGTTTAGCAGTTACCAGGGAGGATGTTCTTAAACAAATAGTAAAACTCAAACCAAACAAATCCCCAGGGCCGGATGAAGTGTTTGCTAGGGTGCTTAAAGAATGCAAAGAGGAGCTTTGTGACCCACTGTCAACCATATTTAATAAATCAATAGAGTCAGGCAGAGTGCCAGAGTTTTGGAAAGTTGCTAATGTGATACCAGTTTTTAAGAAAGGAGATAGATCACTTGCGTCTAACTATCGACCAATTAGCCTAACGTCTATTGTGGGAAAGTTACTCGAATCTATAATAGCAAATAAAATTCGTCTTCATCTTGAAAAACATAAATTAATAATTGAGTCGCAACATGGTTTTATAAATGGCCGTTCATGTTTAACAAATTTGTTATCTTTTTATTCTAGCATTGTTGAGGCAGTTGATAGTGGTAAGGATTGCGATGTTGTATACCTTGACTTTAGCAAAGCTTTTGATACAGTGCCACATGAAAGACTGATTAAAAAAATAGAGTCTCATGGTATTGGGGGTGCTATATTAAGCTGGATTAGGGCATGGCTATACCAAAGGAAACAGAGAGTTAGTATAAATGGAATCAAGTCAGAGTGGGAAAATGTTGTAAGTGGAGTGCCTCAAGGCTCTGTCCTGGGACCTCTGTTGTTTATAATATATATAAATGATTTAGATTCAGGTTTGAGTAGCAACATTTGCAAATTTGCCGATGATACGAAAATCGGTAGGGAAATTAATTCGGAGGAGGACTCACTATCACTTCAAGTTGATCTAGATAGGGTTTTGAAATGGTCAAAGGATTGGCAGATGCAGTTTAATGCTGATAAATGTAAAGTTCTGAGGTTAGGTAATGATGATAGAGTTACAAGATACGAGCTAGATGGTGTTGTGATTGCGAAGTCGGATTGCGAAAGGGATCTGGGAGTTATGATTAGTAAGAATTTAAAACAAAAGGATCAATGCATAAATGTTCGTAATAAGGCAAATCGGACACTTGGATTTATTAATCGCAGCATTAGTAACAAGACACCTGGTGTGGTTCTCAAGCTATATCTTGCTCTAGTTAGGCCCCATTTAGATTATGCAGTTCAGTTTTGGTCGCCATATTATAGAATGGATATAAATTCACTTGAACGTGTCCAGCGTAGGATGACTAAGTTAATTCCCCAAATTAGAAATCTTTCATATGAAGAAAGATTAACAAAGCTTAAGTTGCATTCACTGGAAAGGCGAAGAGTTAGGGGTGACATGATAGAGGTTTACAAGTGGATGAATGGGACATAACCGGGGGGATATTAATAGGGTATTAAAAGTATCAACACAGGACAGAACACGAAACAATGGATATAAATTGGATAAGTTTAGATTTAGGAAAGACTTGGGTAAATACTGGTTCAGTAACAGGGTTGTTGATTTGTGGAACCAATTGCCGCGTAACATTGTGGAGGTGGGGTCCCTCGATTGTTTCAAGCACGGGTTGGACAAGTATATGAGTGGGATTGGGTGGTTATAGAATAGGGGCTGCCTCGTATGGGCCAATAGGCCTTCTGCAGTTACCTTTGTTCTTATGTTCTTATGTTCTTATGTTAGGCTTATAACACCTACCCCCACAAGGTCCACCTAATGACTAACCCTCGCTAACTCACCAGGATGCAAGTAGCTCACTAACTCCTCGATACCTATTTACTACTAAGTGAATAGAGGCATTAAGTGAAAGAAAACGCTACCAACAATAACAACCCTGTCCGACCGGGATTCGAACCCTTGAATCCCCGATTGTCAGTCGTGAAGGAACAAGTCATTCATTTATGTGTACTCACCTATTTGTGGCAGCAGGATCGAGCATTAATCTTGGAGTGAGTCCTTTTAGCCGTCGGTTGTTTAAAGCAGTGACTCCTGGCTTATTTCCCAACCTAACCTAAACCTAATCCTAACCTATAATCTAAACTAACCTAAAACATAAGAACATAAGAACATAAGAACATAAGAACAAAGGCAACTGCAGAAGGCCTGTTGGCCCATACGAGGCAGCTCCTATTTATAACCACCCAATCCCACTCATATACATGTCCAACCCATGCTTGAAACAATCGAGGGACCCCACCTCCACAATGTTACTCGGCAATTGGTTCCACAAATCAACAACCCTGTTACTGAACCAGTATTTACCCAAGTCTTTCCTAAATTGGGAATTGGCAAAACGATCAGGGAAAGAGAAGGTCCGCAAAATAACAATTCACTTAGGGTATATTACACTAACAGTAGAAGTCTAAGAAATAAAATTAACGAATTAAATGCTCTTGTCTGCACAGAAAAAATAGATATTATTGCACTTACCGAAACGTGGATGAATGTAGAAAATAGAGAACTATTAGCTGAATATCAAATATATGGATTTAAACTATTTCACACAGATAGATATATTAGACGAGGAGGTGGAGTAGCCATATATGTTAGGGACAATTTGAAATGTAGTCTCAAAGAGGGAATCAAAACAGAGCCACACACAGAAACTATTTGGATTGAATTAAACGAAAAAGCTAATAATATTATAATAGGAGTAATATATAGGCCACCAAATTTAGACAGAATGGAAGCAAAGCATCTATGGGATGAAATATCTAGAGCATCTAGATCTAACAGTATTTATGTCATGGGTGACTTTAATTTTAGCGGAATAAACTGGTTGAACAAAACAGGGAATAGTGAAGCAGAAGATTTTCTAGAATTAATTGACGATTGCTTTCTTACGCAACACATTAAGGAACCAACACGGGAAAATAATATTTTAGATTTAGTGTTAACTAACAGGGAAACGCAAATTAATGACATCGAAATAGGGAGTGAGCTAGGGAGCAGTGATCACAAAGAAATCAGATTTAGCATAGAATGGAATAGACCAGTAGGAGAAAATTCTGTTAAAGTGCCAGATTTTCGAAAAGCTGATTTTAATAGCCTAAGAAATTTTTTGGGTCAAATTGATTGGAAAGGCTTGGGTATGGGGTGTGGGCCGGTCTTGGAGCGAGACATGAACCCAGCGATAGGTGACTTAAATGGGGATTTCGATGTGGATTCAATATATAACTTATTTAAGAATATTCTAAACAAAGCACAGGAACGTAGTATACCATACAAATTGAATAGATCGTATACTAATGACCCAAAGTGGATAACAAAGAATTTGAAGAACCTTATAGGTAAAAAGAGAGCTTGGTACAAAAGGATTAAAAATGGGGAGGTCACTTTAGAACAGGAATTCGTACAACTGGTTAGAAATGTTAAAAAAGAGATAAGGAAAGCAAAAAGAAACTATGAAGTTCGCATAGCAGGGCAAGCAAAGACAAATCCTAAAGGGTTTTTTCAGTTATATCGTACTAAGACTAGGGAAAGGATAGGTCCATTAAAAACTGAGACAGGTCAAATAACAGATAGTGATGAAGAGATGAGTAGTATTTTTAATAAATATTTTGTATCTGTATTTACTAAAGAGGAACTTAACAATATGCCTTCAGCCGAACAAGTCTATGTGGGTGGGGACGAGGACAGGTTGACGAGTTTAGCAGTTACCAGGGAGGATGTTCTTAAACAAATAGTAAAACTCAAACCAAACAAATCCCCAGGGCCGGATGAAGTGTTTGCTAGGGTGCTTAAAGAATGCAAAGAGGAGCTTTGTGACCCACTGTCAACCATATTTAATAAATCAATAGAGTCAGGCAGAGTGCCAGAGTTTTGGAAAGTTGCTAATGTGATACCAGTTTTTAAGAAAGGAGATAGATCACTTGCGTCTAACTATCGACCAATTAGCCTAACGTCTATTGTGGGAAAGTTACTCGAATCTATAATAGCAAATAAAATTCGTCTTCATCTTGAAAAACATAAATTAATAATTGAGTCGCAACATGGTTTTATAAATGGCCGTTCATGTTTAACAAATTTGTTATCTTTTTATTCTAGCATTGTTGAGGCAGTTGATAGTGGTAAGGATTGCGATGTTGTATACCTTGACTTTAGCAAAGCTTTTGATACAGTGCCACATGAAAGACTGATTAAAAAAATAGAGTCTCATGGTATTGGGGGTGCTATATTAAGCTGGATTAGGGCATGGCTATACCAAAGGAAACAGAGAGTTAGTATAAATGGAATCAAGTCAGAGTGGGAAAATGTTGTAAGTGGAGTGCCTCAAGGCTCTGTCCTGGGACTCTGTTGTTTATAATATATATAAATGATTTAGATTCAGGTTTGAGTAGCAACATTTGCAAATTTGCCGATGATACGAAAATCGGTAGGGAAATTAATTCGGAGGAGGACTCACTATCACTTCAAGTTGATCTAGATAGGGTTTTGAAATGGTCAAAGGATTGGCAGATGCAGTTTAATGCTGATAAATGTAAAGTTCTGAGGTTAGGTAATGATGATAGAGTTACAAGATACGAGCTAGATGGTGTTGTGATTGCGAAGTCGGATTGCGAAAGGGATCTGGGAGTTATGATTAGTAAGAATTTAAAACAAAAGGATCAATGCATAAATGTTCGTAATAAGGCAAATCGGACACTTGGATTTATTAATCGCAGCGTTAGTAACAAGACACCTGGTGTGGTTCTCAAGCTATATCTTGCTCTAGTTAGGCCCCATTTAGATTATGCAGTTCAGTTTTGGTCGCCATATTATAGAATGGATATAAATTCACTTGAACGTGTCCAGCGTAGGATGACTAAGTTAATTCCCCAAATTAGAAATCTTTCATATGAAGAAAGATTAACAAAGCTTAAGTTGCATTCACTGGAAAGGCGAAGAGTTAGGGGTGACATGATAGAGGTTTACAAGTGGATGAATGGACATAACCGGGGGGATATTAATAGGGTATTAAAAGTATCAACACAGGACAGAACACGAAACAATGGATATAAATTGGATAAGTTTAGATTTAGGAAAGACTTGGGTAAATACTGGTTCAGTAACAGGGTTGTTGATTTGTGGAACCAATTGCCGCGTAACATTGTGGAGGTGGGGTCCCTCGATTGTTTCAAGCACGGGTTGGACAAGTATATGAGTGGGATTGGGTGGTTATAGAATAGGAGCTGCCTCGTATGGGCCAATAGGCCTTCTGCAGTTACCTTTGTTCTTATGTTCTTATGTTATGTTCTTAAATCTAAACTTATCCAATTTATACCCATTGTTTCGTGTTCTGTCTTGTGTTGATACTTTTAATACCCTATTAATATCCCCTTTGTTATGTCCATTCACCCACTTGTAAACCTCTATCATGTCACCCCTAACTCTTCGCCTTTCCAGTGAATGCAACTTAAGCTTTGTTAATCTTTCTTCATATGAAAGATTTCTAATTTGGGGAATTAACTTAGTCATCCTACGCTGGACACGTTCAAGTGAATTTATATCCATTCTATAATATGGCGACCAAAACTGAACTGCAAAATCTAAATGGGGCCTAACTAGAGCTAGATATAGCTTGAGAACCACACCAGGTGTCTTGTTACTAATGCTGCGATTAATAAATCCAAGTGTCCGATTTGCCTTATTACGAACATTTATGCATTGATCCTTTTGTTTAAAATTCTTACTAATCATAACTCCCAGATCCCTTTCGCAATCCGACTTCGCAATCTCAACACCATCTAGCTCGTATCTTGTAACTCTATCATCATTACTAACCTCAGAACTTTACATTTATCAGCATTAAACTGCATCTGCCAATCTTACATTTATCAGCATTAAACTGCATCTGCCAATCCTTTGACCATTTCAAAACCCTATCTAGATCAACTTGAAGTGATAGTGAGTCCTCCTCCGAATTAATTTCCCTACCGATTTTCGTATCATCGGCAAATTTGCAAATGTTGCTACTCAAACCTGAATCTAAATCATTTTATATATTATAAACAACAAGAGGTCCAAGGACAGAGCCTTGAGGCACCCACTTACAACATTTTCCCACTCTGACTTGACTCCATTTATACTAACTCTCTGTTTCCTTTGGTATAGCCATGCCCTAATCCAGTTTAATATAGCACCCCCAATACCATGAGCCTCTATCTTTTTAATCAGTCTTTCATGTGGCACTGTATCAAAAGCTTTGCTAAAGTCAAGGTACACAACATCACAATCCTTACCACTATCAACTGCCTCAACTATGCTAGAATAAAAAGATAACAAATTTGTTAAACATGAACGGCCATTTATAAAACCATGTTGCGACTCAATTATTAATTTATGTTTTTCAAGATGAAGACGAATTTTATTTGCTATTATAGATTCGAGTAACTTTCCCACAATAGACGTTAGGCTAATTGGTCGATAGTTAGACGCAAGTGATCTATCTCCTTTCTTAAAAACTGGTATAAGAACATAAGAACATAAGAACAAAGGTAACTGCAGAAGGCCTATTGGCCCATACGAGGCAGCTCCTATTCTATAACCACCCAATCCCACTCATATACTTGTCCAACCCGTGCTTGAAACAATCGAGGGACCCCACCTCCACAATGTTACGCGGCAATTGGTTCCACAAATCAACAACCCTGTTACTGAACCAGTATTTACCCAAGTCTTTCCTAAATCTAAACTTATCCAATTTATATCCATTGTTTCGTGTTCTGTCCTGTGTTGATACTTTTAATACCCTATTAATATCCCCCCGGTTATGTCCATTCATCCACTTGTAAACCTCTATCATGTCACCCCTAACTCTTCGCCTTTCCAGTGAATGCAACTTAAGCTTTGTTAATCTTTCTTCATATGAAAGATTTCTAATTTGGGGAATTAACTTAGTCATCCTACGCTGGACACGTTCAAGTCCAGCGGCTGGAAAGATATTGCAAATCAAATGCAATATCTTTCATAGACAACTGGGAACACTTCTATGGAAGTAATGAAATGTATGCTCGTGATGGGGTGCATCTATCGAGAGCTGGGGTTGTTGATGTTGCGAACTCGTTAGAAGAAGTGGTTAGAGGTGTTTGTTTGGGTTTAAACTGTTAGTAGATAGAGGTATGGGAATTGATTTTGAGGAAGGAGGTAATAAAAGTATGTGTTTGTGGGAGAAAGGAATTGGCAAAACGATCAGGGAAAGAGAAGGTCCGCAAAATAACAATTCACTTAGGGTATATTACACTAACAGTAGAAGTCTAAGAAATAAAATTAACGAATTAAATGCTCTTGTCTGCACAGAAAAAATAGATATTATTGCACTTACCGAAACGTGGATGAATGTAGAAAATAGAGAACTATTAGCTGAATATCAAATATATGGATTTAAACTATTTCACACAGATAGATATATTAGACGAGGAGGTGGAGTAGCCATATATGTTAGGGACAATTTGAAATGTAGTCTCAAAGAGGGAATCAAAACAGAACCACACACAGAAACTATTTGGATTGAATTAAACGAAAAAGCTAATAATATTATAATAGGAGTAATATATAGGCCACCAAATTTAGACAGAATGGAAGCAAAGCATCTATGGGATGAAATATCTAGAGCATCTAGATCTAACAGTATTTATGTCATGGGTGACTTTAATTTTAGCGGAATAAACTGGTTGAACAAAACAGGGAATAGTGAAGCAGAAGATTTTCTAGAATTAATTGACGATTGCTTTCTTACGCAACACATTAAGGAACCAACACGGGAAAATAATATTTTAGATTTAGTGTTAACTAACAGGGAAACGCAAATTAATGACATCGAAATAGGGAGTGAGCTAGGGAGCAGTGATCACAAAGAAATCAGATTTAGCATAGAATGGAATATACCAGTAGGAGAAAATTCTGTTAAAGTGCCAGATTTTCGAAAAGCTGATTTTAATAGCCTAAGAAATTTTTTGGGTCAAATTGATTGGAAAGTCTTGGGTATGGGGTGTGGGCCGGTCTTGGAGCGAGACATGAACCCAGCGATAGGTGACTTAAATGGGGATTTCGATGTGGATTCAATATATAACTTATTTAAGAATATTCTAAACAAAGCACAGGAACGTAGTATACCATACAAATTGAATAGATCGAATACTAATGACCCAAAGTGGATAACAAAGAATTTGAAGAACCTTATAGGTAAAAAGAGAGCTTGGTACAAAAGGATTAAAAATGGGGAGGTCACTTTAGAACAGGAATTCGTACAACTGGTTAGAAATGTTAAAAAAGAGATAAGGAAAGCAAAAAGAAACTATGAAGTTCGCATAGCAGGGCAAGCAAAGACAAATCCTAAAGGGTTTTTTCAGTTATATCGTACTAAGACTAGGGAAAGGATAGGTCCATTAAAAACTGAGACAGGTCAAATAACAGATAGTGATGAAGAGATGAGTAGTATTTTTAATAAATATTTTGTATCTGTATTTACTAAAGAGGAACTTAACAATATGCCTTCAGCCGAACAAGTCTATGTGGGTGGGGACGAGGACAGGTTGACGAGTTTAGCAGTTACCAGGGAGGATGTTCTTAAACAAATAGTAAAACTCAAACCAAACAAATCCCCAGGGCCGGATGAAGTGTTTGCCAGGGTGCTTAAAGAATGCAAAGAGGAGCTTTGTGACCCACTGTCAACCATATTTAATAAATCAATAGAGTCAGGCAGAGTGCCAGAGTTTTGGAAAGTTGCTAATGTGATACCAGTTTTTAAGAAAGGAGATAGATCACTTGCGTCTAACTATCGACCAATTAGCCTAACGTCTATTGTGGGAAAGTTACTCGAATCTATAATAGCAAATAAAATTCGTCTTCATCTTGAAAAACATAAATTAATAATTGAGTCGCAACATGGTTTTATAAATGGCCGTTCATGTTTAACAAATTTGTTATCTTTTTATTCTAGCATTGTTGAGGCAGTTGATAGTGGTAAGGATTGCGATGTTGTATACCTTGACTTTAGCAAAGCTTTTGATACAGTGCCACATGAAAGACTGATTAAAAAGATAGAGTCTCATGGTATTGGGGGTGCTATATTAAGCTGGATTAGGGCATGGCTATACCAAAGGAAACAGAGAGTTAGTATAAATGGAATCAAGTCAGAGTGGGAAAATGTTGTAAGTGGAGTGCCTCAAGGCTCTGTCCTGGGACCTCTGTTGTTTATAATATATATAAATGATTTAGATTCAGGTTTGAGTAGCAACATTTGCAAATTTGCCGATGATACGAAAATCGGTAGGGAAATTAATTCGGAGGAGGACTCACTATCACTTCAAGTTGATCTAGATAGGGTTTTGAAATGGTCAAAGGATTGGCAGATGCAGTTTAATGCTGATAAATGTAAAGTTCTGAGGTTAGGTAATGATGATAGAGTTACAAGATACGAGCTAGATGGTGTTGTGATTGCGAAGTCGGATTGCGAAAGGGATCTGGGAGTTATGATTAGTAAGAATTTAAAACAAAAGGATCAATGCATAAATGTTCGTAATAAGGCAAATCGGACACTTGGATTTATTAATCGCAGCGTTAGTAACAAGACACCTGGTGTGGTTCTCAAGCTATATCTTGCTCTAGTTAGGCCCCATTTAGATTATGCAGTTCAGTTTTGGTCGCCATATTATAGAATGGATATAAATTCACTTGAACGTGTCCAGCGTAGGATGACTAAGTTAATTCCCCAAATTAGAAATCTTTCATATGAAGAAAGATTAACAAAGCTTAAGTTGCATTCACTGGAAAGGCGAAGAGTTAGGGGTGGCATGATAGAGGTTTACAAGTGGATGAATGGACATAACCGGGGGGATATTAATAGGGTATTAAAAGTATCAACACAGGACAGAACACGAAACAATGGGTATAAATTGGATAAGTTTAGATTTAGGAAAGACTTGGGTAAATACTGGTTCAGTAACAGGGTTGTTGATTTGTGGAACCAATTGCCGCGTAACGTGGTGGAGGTGGGGTCCCTCGATTGTTTCAAGCACGGGTTGGACAAGTATATGAGTGGGATTGGGTGGTTATAAATAGGAGCTGCCTCGTATGGGCCAATAGGCCTTCTGCAGTTACCTTTGTTCTTATGTTCTTATGTTCTTATGGCTATACCAAAGGAAACAGAGAGTTAGTATAAATGGAATCAAGTCAGAGTGGGAAAATGTTGTAAGTGGAGTGCCTCAAGGCTCTGTCCTGGGACCTCTGTTGTTTATAATATATATAAATGATTTAGATTCAGGTTTGAGTAGCAACATTTGCAAATTTGCCGATGATACGAAAATCGGTAGGGAAATTAATTCGGAGGAGGACTCACTATCACTTCAAGCTGATCTAGATAGGGTTTTGAAATGGTCAAAGGATTGGCAGATGCAGTTTAATGCTGATAAATGTAAAGTTCTGAGGTTAGGTAATGATGATAGAGTTACAAGATACGAGGTAGATGGTGTTGTGATTGCGAAGTCGGATTGCGAAAGGGATCTGGGAGTTATGATTAGTAAGAATTTAAAACAAAAGGATCAATGCATAAATGTTCGTAATAAGGCAAATCGGACACTTGGATTTATTAATCGCAGCGTTAGTAACAAGACACCTGGTGTGGTTCTCAAGCTATATCTTGCTCTAGTTAGGCCCCATTTAGATTATGCAGTTCAGTTTTGGTCGCCATATTATAGAATGGATATAAATTCACTTGAACGTGTCCAGCGTAGGATGACTAAGTTAATTCCCCAAATTAGAAATCTTTCATATGAAGAAAGATTAACAAAGCTTAAGTTGCATTCACTGGAAAGGCGAAGAGTTAGGGGTGACATGATAGAGGTATACAAGTGGATGAATGGACATAACCGGGGGGATATTAATAGGGTATTAAAAGTATCAACACAGGACAGAACACGAAACAATGGATATAAATTGGATAAGTTTAGATTTAGGAAAGACTTGGGTAAATACTGGTTCAGTAACAGGGTTGTTGATTTGTGGAACCAATTGCCGCGTAACATTGTGGAGGTGGGGTCCCTCGATTGTTTCAAGCACGGGTTGGACAAGTATATGAGTGGGATTGGGTGGTTATAGAATAGGAGCTGCCTCGAATGGGCCAATAGGCCTTCTGCAGTTACCTTTGTTCTTATGTTCTTATGTTGTTCTTAACTCTGCTCAAATGCCTCCTTCAGCTCCTGCAGATGTCTGACATCAGGTACCTGTGTGAAAATGTCGTCAACATACCTGCAGTATATGGCCGGTTTCAAGTTCATGTCGACTAGGACTTTTTGCTTGATGGTACCCATGTAGAAGTTTGCAAACAGGACACCTAGGGGAGAACCCATGGCGACCCCATCTACTTGCTTATGCATGTGCCCATCCGGGCTGAAGAAGGGTGCCTCTTTAGTACAAGCTTGGAGTAGTTTCCCCAGAATATTTTCTGGTATGTCAAGAGGAGTACAGTCTGGATCACGATACACTCTGTCGGCTATCATCCCGATTGTCTCGTCCACAGGTACGTTGGTAAACAGCAATTCCACGTCCAACGAGGCTCTTATCCCTGTGGCCCGTGTGCCCCGCAGTAAGTCAACAAATTCCTTTGGAGACTTCAGGCTGAAGGCGCAGGGAACATAAGGAGTCAGCAGGCCGTTGAGTCGCTTCGCCAGTCTGTACGTGGGTGTGGGTATCTGGCTAATGATTGGCCGAAGTGGGTTTCCAGGCTTGTGTGTCTTGACATTTCCATACGCATATCCAGGTTTATATTCCCCAATGATC
Source organism: Procambarus clarkii (assembly GCF_040958095.1). Taxonomy (NCBI): domain Eukaryota; kingdom Metazoa; phylum Arthropoda; class Malacostraca; order Decapoda; family Cambaridae; genus Procambarus; species Procambarus clarkii. The sequence continues at coordinate 3,020,847 of NC_091193.1, read as the reverse complement.
TTTGGCAGGTGGAGTCCGGATTTCTTGGCGTTCACAGTTTCGATCAGTTTGTTGACTTTTGCTTTTAATTCGGCTGTAGTGTCCTTCGTTACCCTTTGGAACTTAGTTTGGTCAGAGAGTATGATGTTCATTTTCGCCTGATATTCGTCTTTTTTAAGAATGACATATATTGGCGACTTGTCACCTCTCCTGACAACTATCTCCTTGTTCTCACGAAGGCTTTTAGCTGCCGCTTTGAGCTCGGGGGACAGTATGGTGCTTCTGTAATTGCCTCGATTCTTTCCTCCTTCTGCAATAAGTTCTGCTTGTAAGGTATCTTTGGTAGTGACCTTCTTTTGTGTCTCGAGGTCGAATATGTCGTCCAACAGAATTTCCAACTCTACTTTCCGGGCCATCTCACTCGGTCTGGACATAACATGACAGTTTATGCCCAGATTTAGGAGAGTGACTTGGTCCTCAGTGAGGTTAATTCCTGCAAGGTTCAGGAAGCCATCTCTTGGTCGTGGAATTGCCATAGGTCCTCCATATAATGTTGTTAGTTTCACCTGCCAAAGATCATTTGGGAATATAAACCTGGATATGCGTATGGAAATGTCAAGACACACAAGCCTGGAAACCCACTTCGGCCAATCATTAGCCAGATACCCACACCCACGTACAGACTGGCGAAGCGACTCAACGGCCTGCTGACTCCTTATGTTCCCTGCGCCTTCAGCCTGAAGTCTCCAAAGGAATTTGTTGACTTACTGTGGGGCACACGGGCCACAGGGATAAGAGCCTCGTTGGACGTGGAATCGCTGTTTACCAACGTACCTGTGGACGAGACAATCGGGATGATAGCCGACAGAGTGTATCGTGATCCAGACTGTACTCCTCTTGACATTCCAGAAAATATTCTGAGGAAACTACTCCAAGCTTGTACTAAAGAGGCACCCTTCTTGAGCCCGGATGGGCACATGTATAAGCAAGTAGATGGGGTCGCCATGGGTTCTCCCCTAGGTGTCCCGTTTGCAAACTTCTACATAGGTACCATCGAGCAAAAAGTCCTAGTCGACATGAACTTGAAACCGGCCATATACTGCAGGTATGTTGACGACATTTTCACACAGGTACCTGATGTCAGACATCTGCAGGAGCTGAAGGAGGCATTTGAGCAGAGTTCCGTGCTGCGTTTCACTTACGAGATGGAAAAGGATGGGAAGCTGCCCTTTCTAGATGTAACAGTCATGGAAAAGAGCAGAGGTTTCCACACTGCAGTCTACACTAAGGAAACGAACATAGGAAAGTGCCTAAATGCCAACAGCGACTGCCCAGACAGGTACAAAAGGAGTGTTGTTAACGCATATGTCGACCGTGCTCTCAGCCACAGCTCAGAATGGAAGCAAGTCGACGAAGAACTAGGCAGGTCCTAGTCAATAACGGCTTCTCCAATGGTTTCGTTGAAGACATCATAAGAAGGAAAGTGAAACGCCATGCAACCTCTGAAGAGACAACTAACACAACACCTATACCCCCTATTAGACTATTTTACAGGAACTTCTTTTCCACAGCTCATAAAATGGAGGAAAGGGTCCTGAAAGATATTGTTAATAGAAACGTTATCCCTACAGACAAAAATCAGAGGATACAACTGACGATTTACTAAAACCAGAAAAGGGGCCAGCTTACTCATGAGAAACTCTCCAGACACAAAACAGAATGCTTTAAAAGAGACTAACGTCGTCTATGCCTTCAAATGCCCTCTTGGGGACTGTAAGCTCAAAAAAAACAGTATATAGGCAAGACAACAACATCTCTTTCTAGGCGTTTAACGATGCATAAGCAACAGGGCTCCATTAAGGAACACATAATCTCTTCCCACAACCAAACCATCGCCAGAGAAATCCTAGTAAACAACACAGAAATCATCGATAGATACAGCGATAGCAGGCGGCTTGACGTTTGCGAGGCACTACACATCAAGAAGTCAACACCAGCAATCAACAGCCAATTAATGCACAACTATATTCTACCCACCTCAAGACTCCGCTCCAATATAGAAGCATCAAGAAATATGGACCAATAGGCTTTCTACAAACACTTCTATTCAATACCCATTGTTTCGTGTTCTGTCTTGTGTTGATGAAATTAATACCCTATTAATACCACCTCTTGTTCTGTCTTGTGTTGATGAAATTAATACGCTATTAATGCCACCTCACCCCATCCATCTCACTAAAATGTAGATATAAAATCGGAGATGCGTAAGTACTATTCAGTTGTGTATTTGTAAACTAAAGTCTTTGAAAATGTAATAAGTTTTACGAAACGCGCTCGTGTCGCGTCAGACTAGAAATAAAAATGAATTTTGGAGAATTGATTTTTGATTTACCTCCAACAGTGAAAAGAAATGTACGAAAGATTGAGAAAATTCGTGTTAGAATTATTAATCTTACTTTTTCGGTCATATTTAATAATATATGTCTACAGGAAAGACTGCTACCAAAATATACTAATATATATATATATATATATATATATTTTATTAAATATGTATATATATATATATATATATATATATATATATATATATATATATATATATATATATATATATATATATATATTTTATTAAATATGACCGAAAAAGAAAGATTAATAATTCTAACACGAATTTTCTCAATGTTTCTTATATTTTTTTCACTGTTGATGGTAACTGAAAAATCAATTCTCCAAAATTCATTTTTACTGCCTAGACAGGTACAAGAGGAGTGTTGTTAACGCTTATGTCGACCGTGCTCTCAGCCACAGCTCAGGATGGAAGCAAGTCGATGAAGAACTCTGTAGGGTAAGGCAGGTCCTAGTCAACAACTGCTTCTCCAATGGTTTTGTTGAAGACATCATAAGAAGGAAGGTGAAACGCCATGCAACCTCTGAAGAGACAACTAACACAACACCTCTACCCCCAATTAGACTATTTTACAGGAACGTCTTTTCCACAGCTCATAAAACGGAGGAAAGGGTCCTGAAAGATATTGTTAATAGAAACGTTATCCCTACAGACAAAAATCAGAAGATACAATTGACGATCTACTATAAAACCAAGAAAACGGCCAACCTACTCATGAGAAACTCTCCAGGCACAAAGCAGAACGCTTTAAAAGAGACCAACATCGTCTATGCCTTCAAATGCCCACTTGGGGACTGTAAGCCTCAAAGAACTCAGTATATAGGCAAGACAACAACATCTTTTTCCAGGCGATTAACGATGCATAAGCAACAGGGCTCCATTAAGGAACATATAATCTCTTCCTACAACAAGGCCATCACCAGAGAAGTCTTAACAAAAAACACGGAAATCATCGATAGATACAGCGATAGCAGGCGGCAAGATATCTGCAAGGCACTACACATTAAGAAGTCGACACCAGCAATCAACAGCCATTTAATGCACAACTATATTCTACCCACTTCAAGACTCTGCACCAATATAGAAGCATCAAGAAATATGGGCCAATAGGCCCTTTGCAGTTACTTCCACTCTTCCCTTTAACTTACAAAATATTATACCCATTGTTTCGTGTTCTGTCTTGTGTTGAAAGTTTGTTTTTCTTTCAAGTGGGAGTGGGAAATGAATGGATATCGAGGGCACTTGGTGTTGGGCGAGTTAGGAGTGAGGAACTAATACAGAGATTCAGGACAGCCATTGAATTAGTTAGGAGCAGGGAGGAATCCCGATCATATGTGGCATTCTTCCAAGAAAGGGAGTGGGAAATGAATGGATGTCGAGGGCACTTGGGGTCAATTGCCGGCTGGAAAGATATTGCAAATCAAATGCAATATCTTTCATAGACAACTGGGAACACTTCTATAGAAGAAATGAAATGTATGCTCGTGATGGGGTGCATCTATCGAGAGCTGGGGTTGTTACTGGTGCGAACTCGTTGGAAGAAGTGGTTAGAGGTGTTTGTTTGGGTTTAAACTGTTAGTAGATAGAGGTATGGGAATTGATTTGGAGGAAGGAGGTACTATAAGTATGTGTTTGTGGGAGAAAGGAATTGGCAAAATGATCAGGGAAAGAGAAGGGCCTCAAAATAACAATTCACTTAGGGTATATTACACTAACAGTAGAAGTCTAAGAAATAAAATTAACGAATTAAATGCTCTTGTCTGCACAAAAAAATAGATATTATTGCACTTACCGAAACGTGGATGAATGTAGCTCCGGAGTGTTGAGTGTTGTTATCAACCGGAGCTCCTGAGTGTTGTTATATTATCATAGCAATATGGAAGTTGTAGTTAAGGACCTGGTGACTCTAGTGGGAGCCCTGAGGACAGAGTTGGAATCTCTGCGGGAGGAGGTGCGTCAGCTCAAAAAACAACGAGAAGTAACGAAGGAGGAGACCAGTAGTAAAGGGACCTCGTCTTGGAGAGTTGTGAAAGACAGGGGCCTTAAGAAGACTTTGATAAAGCCGCCTTCAAACGCCATAGCAACTTCTAATTCATTTGACGTTTTGGAGGACGAGTGCTGTGGAGAGACTGTGGATCGCGCAAAAGGGAAAGCAACGAAGAGAAAGGAAGCGCAGGCCCCTCAGAAAGTAAAGGAAGTACCTAAGCAAACATTAGTTGTGGGAGATTCCCAGATAAGGTATTTGGATAGAACGTTTTGTGCTAGAGATAGGGGGAACAGGTTAAGGGTTTGCTATCCCGGAGCTGGCATTGGTGATATTATAAACAACATGAATGATATTATGGCTGGTAATGGGAACAATCCCATTATTTGCATTAGCGTGGGAGGAAATGATGTTGGTCGAGTTAGGAGTGAGGAACTGATTCAGAGGTATAAACCAGCCATAGAGTTAGTTAGGAGCAAGGAGGAATCCCGATCATATGTGGCATTCTTCCAAGAAAGGGAGTGGGAAATGAATGGATATCGAGGGCACTTGGTGTCAATTGCCGGCTGTAAAGATATTGCAAATCAAATGCAATATCTTTCATAGACAACTGGGAACACTTCTATGGAAGAAATGAAATGTATGCTCGTGATGGGGTGCATCTATCGAGAGCTGGGGTTGTTGCTGTTGCGAACTCGTTAGAAGAAGTGGTTAGAGGTGTTTGTTTGGGTTTAAACTGTTAGTAGATAGAGGTATGGGAATTGATTTGGAGGAAGGAGGTAATAAAAGTATGTGTTTGTGGGAGAAAGGAATTGGCAAAACGATCAGGGAAAGAGAAGGTCCGCAAAATAACAATTCACTTAGGGTATATTACACTAACAGTAGAAGTCTAAGAAATAAAATTAACGAATTAAATGCTCTTGTCTGCACAGAAAAAATAGATATTATTGCACTTACCGAAACGTGGATGAATGTAGAAAATAGAGAACTATTAGCTGAATATCAAATATATGGATTTAAACTATTTCACACAGATAGATATATTAGACGAGGAGGTGGAGTAGCCATATATGTTAGGGACAATTTGAAATGTAGTCTCAAAGAGGGAATCAAAACAGAGCCACACACAGAAACTATTTGGATTGAATTAAACGAAAAAGCTAATAATATTATAATAGGAGTAATATATAGGCCACCAAATTTAGACAGAATGGAAGCAAAGCATCTATGGGATGAAATATCTAGAGCATCTAGATCTAAAAGTATTTATGTCATGGGTGACTTTAATTTTAGCGGAATAAACTGGTTGAACAAAACAGGGAATAGTGAAGCAGAAGATTTTCTAGAATTAATTGACGATTGCTTTCTTACGCAACACATTAAGGAACCAACACGGGAAAATAATATTTTAGATTTAGTATTAACTAACAGGGAAACGCAAATTAATGACATCGAAATTGGGAGTGAGCTAGGGAGCAGTGATCACAAAGAAATCAGATTTAGCATAGAATGGAATAGACCAGTAGGAGAAAATTCTGTTAAAGTGCCAGATTTTCGAAAAGCTGATTTTAATAGCCTAAGAAATTTTTTGGGTCAAATTGATTGGAAAGTCTTGGGTATGGGGTGTGGGCCGGTCTTGGAGCGAGACATGAACCCAGCGATAGGTGACTTAAATGGGGATTTCGATGTGGATTCAATATATAACTTATTTAAGAATATTCTAAACAAAGCACAGGAACGTAGTATACCATACAAATTGAATAGATCGAATACTAATGACCCAAAGTGGATAACAAAGAATTTGAAGAACCTTATAGGTAAAAAGAGAGCTTGGTACAAAAGGATTAAAAATGGGGAGGTCACTTTAGAACAGGAATTCGTACAACTGGTTAGAAATGTTAAAAAAGAGATAAGGAAAGCAAAAAGAAACTATGAAGTTCGCATAGCAGGGCAAGCAAAGACAAATCCTAAAGGGTTTTTTCAGTTATATCGTACTAAGACTAGGGAAAGGATAGGTCCATTAAAAACTGAGACAGGTCAAATAACAGATAGTGATGAAGAGATGAGTAGTATTTTTAATAAATATTTTGTATCTGTATTTACTAAAGAGGAACTTAACAATATGCCTTCAGCCGAACAAGTCTATGTGGGTGGGGACGAGGACAGGTTGACGAGTTTAGCAGTTACCAGGGAGGATGTTCTTAAACAAATAGTAAAACTCAAACCAAACAAATCCCCAGGGCCGGATGAAGTGTTTGCCAGGGTGCTTAAAGAATGCAAAGAGGAGCTTTGTGACCCACTGTCAACCATATTTAATAAATCAATAGAGTCAGGCAGAGTGCCAGAGTTTTGGAAAGTTGCTAATGTGATACCAGTTTTTAAGAAAGGAGATAGATCACTTGCGTCTAACTATCGACCAATTAGCCTAACGTCTATTGTGGGAAAGTTACTCGAATCTATAATAGCAAATAAAATTCGTCTTCATCTTGAAAAACATAAATTAATAATTGAGTCGCAACATGGTTTTATAAATGGCCGTTCATGTTTAACAAATTTGTTATCTTTTTATTCTAGCATTGTTGAGGCAGTTGATAGTGGTAAGGATTGCGATGTTGTATACCTTGACTTTAGCAAAGCTTTTGATACAGTGCCACATGAAAGACTGATTAAAAAAATAGAGTCTCATGGTATTGGGGGTGCTATATTAAGCTGGATTAGGGCATGGCTATACCAAAGGAAACAGAGAGTTAGTATAAATGGAATCAAGTCAGAGTGGGAAAATGTTGTAAGTGGAGTGCCTCAAGGCTCTGTCCTGGGACCTCTGTTGTTTATAATATATATAAATGATTTAGATTCAGGTTTGAGTAGCAACATTTGCAAATTTGCCGATGATACGAAAATCGGTAGGGAAATTAATTCGGAGGAGGACTCACTATCACTTCAAGTTGATCTAGATAGGGTTTTGAAATGGTCAAAGGATTGGCAGATGCAGTTTAATGCTGATAAATGTAAAGTTCTGAGGTTAGGTAATGATGATAGAGTTACAAGATACGAGCTAGATGGTGTTGTGATTGCGAAAGGGATCTGGGAGTTATGATTAGTAAGAATTTAAAACAAAAGGATCAATGCATAAATGTTCGTAATAAGGCAAATCGGACACTTGGATTTATTAATCGCAGCGTTAGTAACAAGACACCTGGTGTGGTTCTCAAGCTATATCTTGCTCTAGTTAGGCCCCATTTAGATTATGCAGTTCAGTTTTGGTCGCCATATTATAGAATGGATATAAATTCACTTGAACGTGTCCAGCGTAGGATGACTAAGTTAATTCCCCAAATTAGAAATCTTTCATATGAAGAAAGATTAACAAAGCTTAAGTTGCATTCACTGGAAAGGCGAAGAGTTAGGGGTGACATGATAGAGGTTTACAAGTGGATGAATGGACATAACCGGGGGGATATTAATAGGGTATTAAAAGTATCAACACAGGACAGAACACGAAACAATGGATATAAATTGGATAAGTTTAGATTTAGGAAAGACTTGGGTAAATACTGGTTCAGTAACAGGGTTGTAGATTTGTGGAACCAATTGCCGCGTAACGTGGTGGAGGTGGGGTCCCTCGATTGTTTCAAGCGCGGGTTGGACAAGTATATGAGTGGGATTGGGTGGTTATAGAATAGGAGCTGCCTCGTATGGGCCAATAGGCCTTCTGCAGTTACCTTTGTTCTTATGTTCTTATGTTCTTATTAAAAACTGAGACAGGTCAAATAACAGATAGTGATGAAGAGATGAGTAGTATTTTTAATAAATATTTTGTATCTGTATTTACTAAAGAGGAACTTAACAATATGTCTTCAGCCGAACAAGTCTATGTGGGTGGGGACGAGGACAGGTTGACGAGTTTAGCAGTTACCAGGGAGGATGTTCTTAAACAAATAGTAAAACTCAAACCAAACAAATCCCCAGGGCCGGATGAAGTGTTTGCCAGGGTGCTTAAAGAATGCAAAGAGGAGCTTTGTGACCCACTGTCAACCATATTTAATAAATCAATAGAGTCAGGCAGAGTGCCAGAGTTTTGGAAAGTTGCTAATGTGATACCAGTTTTTAAGAAAGGAGATAGAGCACTTGCGTCTAACTATCGACCAATTAGCCTAACGTCTATTGTGGGAAAGTTACTCGAATCCATAATAGCAAATAAAATTCGTCTTCATCTTGAAAAACATAAATTAATAATTGAGTCGCAACATGGTTTTATAAATGGCCGTTCATGTTTAACAAATTTGTTATCTTTTTATTCTAGCATTGTTGAGGCAGTTGATAGTGGTAAGGATTGCGATGTTGTATACCTTGACTTTAGCAAAGCTTTTGATACAGTGCCACATGAAAGACTGATTAAAAAAATAGAGTCTCATGGTATTGGGGGTGCTATATTAAGCTGGATTAGGGCATGGCTATACCAAAGGAAACAGAGAGTTAGTATAAATGGAATCAAGTCAGAGTGGGAAAATGTTGTAAGTGGGGTGCCTCAGGGCTCTGTCCTGGGACCTCTGTTGTTTATAATATATATAAATGATTTAGATTCAGGTTTGAGTAGCAACATTTGCAAATTTGCCGATGATACGAAAATCGGTAGGGAAATTAATTCGGAGGAGGACTCACTATCACTTCAAGTTGATCTAGATAGGGTTTTGAAATGGTCAAAGGATTGGCAGATGCAGTTTAATGCTGATAAATGTAAAGTTCTGAGGTTAGGTAAGGATGATAGAGTTACAAGATACGAGCTAGATGGTGTTGTGATTGCGAAGTCGGATTGCGAAAGGGATCTGGGAGTTATGATTAGTAAGAATTTAAAACAAAAGGCTCAATGCATAAATGTTCGTAATAAGGCAAATCGGACACTTGGATTTATTAATCGCAGCGTTAGTAACAAGACACCTGGTGTGGTTCTCAAGCTATATCTTGCTCTAGTTAGGCCCCATTTAGATTATGCAGTTCAGTTTTGGTCGCCATATTATAGAATGGATATAAATTCACTTGAACGTGTCCAGCGTAGGATGACTAAGTTAATTCCCCAAATTAGAAATCTTTCATATGAAGAAAGATTAACAAAGCTTAAGTTGCATTCACTGGAAAGGCGAAGAGTTAGGGGCGACATGATAGAGGTTTACAAGTGGGTGAATGGACATAACAAGGGGGATATTAATAGGGTATTAAAAGTATCAACACAGGACAGAACACGAAACAATGGGTATAAATTGGATAAGTTTAGATTTAGGAAAGACTTGGGTAAATACTGGTTCAGTAACAGGTTGCAGATTTGTGGAACCAATTGCCACGTAACGTGGTGGAGGTGGGGTCCCTCGATTGTTTCAAGCGCGGGTTGGACAAGTATATGAGTGGGATTGGGTGGTTATAGAATAGGAACTGCCTCGTATGGGCCAATAGGCCTTCTGCAGTTACCTTGTTCTTATGTTCTTATGTTCTTAATCCGACTTCGCAATCACAACACCATCTAGCTCGTATCTTGTAACTCTATCATCATTACCTAACCTCAGAACTTTACATTTATCAGCATTAAACTGCAGCTGCCAATCCTTTGACCATTTCAAAACCCTATCTAGATCAACTTGAAGTGATAGTGAGTCCTCACTATCGTGAGAATAGTGAGAATAAGAAGAGATAGTGAGAATATTTTAGATTTAGTGTTAACTAACAGGGAAACGCAAATTAATGACATCGAAATAGGGAGTGAGCTAGGGAGCAGTGATCACAAAGAAATCAGATTTAGCATAGTATGGAATAGACCAGTAGGAGAAAATTCTGTTAAAGTGCCAGATTTTCGAAAAGCTGATTTTAATATTTTAATTTAATAAAGCTAATAATATTATAATAGGAGTAATGTATAGGCCACCAAATTTAGACAGAATGGAAGCAAAGCATCTATGGGATGAAATATCTAGAGCATCTAGATCTAACAGTATTTATGTCATGGGTGACTTTAATTTTAGCGGAATAAACTGGTTGAACAAAACAGGGAATAGTGAAGCAGAAGATTTTCTAGAATTAATTGACGATTGCTTTCTTACGCAACACATTAAGGAACCAACACGGGAAAATAATATTTTAGATTTAGTGTTAACTAACAGGGAAACGCAAATTACGCAAACGCAAACGGCGTTGAAGCCGCCTTCAAACGCCATAGCAACTTCTAATTCATTTGACGTTTTGGAGGACGAGTGCTGTGGAGAGACTGTGGATCGCGCAAAAGGGAAAGCAACGAAGAGAAAGGAAGCGCAGGCCCCTCAGAAAGTAAAGGAAGTACCTAAGCAAACATTAGTTGTGGGAGATTCCCAGATAAGGTATTTGGATAGAACGTTTTGTGCTAGAGATAGGGGGAACAGGTTAAGGGTTTGCTATCCCGGAGCTGGCATTGGTGATATTATAAACAACATGAATGATATTATGGCTGGTAATGGGAACAATCCCATTATTTGCATTAGCGTGGGAGGAAATGATGTTGGTCGAGTTAGGAGTGAGGAACTGATTCAGAGGTATAAAACAGCCATAGAGTTAGTTAGGAGCAAGGGAGGAATCCCGATCATATGTGCATTCTTCCAAGAAAGGGAGTGGGAAATGAATGGATATCGAGGGCACTTGGTGTCAATTGCCGGCTGGAAAGATATTGCAAATCAAATGCAATATCTTTCATAGACAACTGGGAACACTTCTATGGAAGAAATGAAATGTATGCTCGTGATGGGGTGCATCTATCGAGAGCTGGGGTTGTTGCTGTTGCGAACTCGTTAGAAGAAGTGGTTAGAGGTGTTTGTTTGGGTTTAAACTGTTAGTAGATAGAGGTATGGGAATTGATTTGGAGGAAGGAGGTAATAAAAGTATGTGTTTGTGGGAGAAAGGAATTGGCAAAACGATCACTGAAAGAGAAGGTCCGCAAAATAACAATTCACTTAGGGTATATTACACTAACAGTAGAAGTCTAAGAAATAAAATTAACGAATTAAATGCTCTTGTCTGCACAGAAAAATAGATATTATTGCACTTACCGAAACGTGGATGAATGTAGAAAATAGAGAACTATTAGCTGAATATCAAATATATGGATTTAAAACTATTTCACACAGATAGATATATTAGACGAGGAGGTGGAGTAGCCATATATGTTAGGGACAATTTGAAATGTAGTCTCAAAGAGGGAATCAAACAGAGCCACACACAGAAACTATTTGGATTGAATTAAACGAAAAAGCTAATAATATTATAATAGGAGTAATATATAGGCCACCAAATTTAGACAGAATGGAAGCAAAGCATCTATGGGATGAAATAACTAGAGCATCTAGATCTAACAGTATTTATGTCATGGGTGACTTTAATTTTAGCGGAATAAACTGGTTGAACAAAACAGGGAATAGTGAAGCAGAAGATTTTCTAGAATTAATTGACGATTGCTTTCTTACGCAACACATTAAGGAACCAACACGGGAAAATAATATTTTAGATTTAGTGTTAACTAACAGGGAAACGCAAATTAATGACATCGAAATAGGGAGTGAGCTAGGGAGCAGTGATCACAAAGAAATCAGATTTAGCATAGAATGGAATAGACCAGTAGGAGAAAATTCTGTTAAAGTGCCAGATTTTCGAAAAGCTGATTTTAATAGCCTAAGAAATTTTTTGGGTCAAATTGATTGGAAAGGCTTGGGTATGGGGTGTGGGCCGGTCTTGGAGCGAGACATGAACCCAGCGATAGGTGACTTAAATGGGGATTTCGATGTGGATTCAATATATAACTTATTTAAGAATATTCTAAACAAAGCACAGGAACGTAGTATACCATACAAATTGAATAGAATTCGTATACTAATGACCCAAAGTGGATAACAAAGAATTTGAAGAACCTTATAGGTAAAAAGAGAGCTTGGTACAAAAGGATTAAAAATGGGGAGGTCACTTTAGAACAGGAATTCGTACAACTGGTTAGAAATGTTAAAAAAGAGATAAGGAAAGCAAAAAGAAACTATGAAGTTCGCATAGCAGGGCAAGCAAAGACAAATCCTAAAGGGTTTTTTCAGTTATATCGTACTAAGACTAGGGAAAGGATAGGTCCATTAAAAACTGAGACAGGTCAAATAACAGATAGTGATGAAGAGATGAGTAGTATTTTTAATAAATATTTTGTATCTGTATTTACTAAAGAGGAACTTAACAATATGCCTTCAGCCGAACAAGTCTATGTGGGTGGGGACGAGGACAGGTTGACGAGTTTAGCAGTTACCAGGGAGGATGTTCTTAAACAAATAGTAAAACTCAAACCAAACAAATCCCAGGGCCGGATGAAGTGTTTGCTAGGGTGCTTAAAGAATGCAAAGAGGAGCTTTGTGACCCACTGTCAACCATATTTAATAAATCAATAGAGTCAGGCAGAGTGCCAGAGTTTTGGAAAGTCGCTAATGTGATACCAGTTTTTAAGAAAGGAGATAGATCACTTGCGTCTAACTATCGACCAATTAGCCTAACGTCTATTGTGGGAAAGTTACTCGAATCTATAATAGCAAATAAAATTCGTCTTCATCTTGAAAAACATAAATTAAATAATTGAGTCGCAACATGGTTTTATAAATGGCCGTTCATGTTTAACAAATTTGTTATCTTTTTATTCTAGCATTGTTGAGGCAGTTGATAGTGGTAAGGATTGCGATGTTGTATACCTTGACTTTAGCAAAGCTTTTGATACAGTGCCACATGAAAGACTGATTAAAAAAAATAGAGTCTCATGGTATTGGGGGTGCTATATTAAGCTGGATTAGGGCATGGCTATACCAAAGGAAACAGAGAGTTAGTATAAATGGAATCAAGTCAGAGTGGGAAAATGTTGTAAGTGGAGTGCCTCAAGGCTCTGTCCTGGGACCTCTGTTGTTTATAATATATATAAATGATTTAGATTCAGGTTTGAGTAGCAACATTTGCAAATTTGCCGATGATACGAAAATCGGTAGGGAAATTAATTCGGAGGAGGACTCACTATCACTTCAAGTTGATCTAGATAGGGTTTTTGAAATGGTCAAAGGATTGGCAGATGCAGTTTAATGCTGATAAATGTAAAGTTCTGAGGTTAGGTAATGATGATAGAGTTACAAGATACGAGCTAGATGGTGTTGTGATTGCGAAGTCGGATTGCGAAAGGGATCTGGGAGTTATGATTAGTAAGAATTTAAAACAAAAGGATCAATGCATAAATGTTCGTAATAAGGCAAATCGGACATTTGGATTTATTAATCGCAGCGTTAGTAACAAGACACCTGGTGTGGTTCTCAAGCTATATCTTGCTCTAGTTAGGCCCCATTTAGATTATGCAGTTCAGTTTTGGTCGCCATATTATAGAATGGATATAAATTCACTTGAACGTGTCCAGCGTAGGATGACTAAGTTAATTCCCCAAATTAGAAATCTTTCATATGAAGAAAGATTAACAAAGCTTAAGTTGCATTCACTGGAAAGGCGAAGAGTTAGGGGTGACATGATAGAGGTTTACAAGTGGATGAATGGACATAACCGGGGGGATATTAATAGGGTATTAAAAGTATCAACACAGGACAGAACACGAAACAATGGGTATAAATTGGATAAGTTTAGATTTAGGAAAGACTTGGGTAAATACTGGTTCAGTAACAGGGTTGTTGATTTGTGGAACCAATTACCGCGTAACATTGTGGAGGTGGGGTCCCTCGATTGTTTCAAGCACGGGTTGGACAAGTATATGAGTGGGATTGGGTGGTTATAGAATAGGAGCTGCCTCGTATGGGCCAATAGGCCTTCTGCAGTTACCTTTGTTCTTATGTTCTTATGTTCTTATTAATGACATCGAAATAGGGAGTGAGCTAGGGAGCAGTGATCACAAAGAAATCAGATTTAGCATAGAATGGAATAGACCAGTAGGAGAAAATTCTGTTAAAGTGCCAGATTTTCGAAAAGCTGATTTTAATAGCCTAAGAAATTTTTTGGGTCAAATTGATTGGAAAGGCTTGGGTATGGGGTGTGGGCCGGTCTTGGAGCGAGACATGAACCCAGCGATAGGTGACTTAAATGGGGATTTCGATGTGGATTCAATATATAACTTATTTAAGAATATTCTAAACAAAGCACAGGAACGTAGTATACCATACAAATTGAATAGATCGTATACTAATGACCCAAAGTGGATAACAAAGAATTTGAAGAACCTTATAGGTAAAAAGAGAGCTTGGTACAAAAGGATTAAAAATGGGGAGGTCCCTTTAGAACAGGAATTCGTACAACTGGTTAGAAATGTTAAAAAAGAGATAAGGAAAGCAAAAAGAAACTATGAAGTTCGCATAGCAGGGCAAGCAAAGACAAATCCTAAAGGGTTTTTTTCAGTTATATCGTACTAAGACTAGGGAAAGGATAGGTCCATTAAAAACTGAGACAGGTCAAATAACAGATAGTGATGAAGAGATGAGTAGTATTTTTAATAAATATTTTGTATCTGTATTTACTAAAGAGGAACTTAACAATATGCCTTCAGCCGAACAAGTCTATGTGGGTGGGGACGAGGACAGGTTGACGAGTTTAGCAGTTACCAGGGAGGATGTTCTTAAACAAATAGTAAAACTCAAACCAAACAAATCCCCAGGGCCGGATGAAGTGTTTGCTAGGGTGCTTAAAGAATGCAAAGAGGAGCTTTGTGACCCACTGTCAACCATATTTAATAAATCAATAGAGTCAGGCAGAGTGCCAGAGTTTTGGAAAGTCGCTAATGTGATACCAGTTTTTAAGAAAGGAGATAGATCACTTGCGTCTAACTATCGACCAATTAGCCTAACGTCTATTGTGGGAAAGTTACTCGAATCTATAATAGCAAATAAAATTCGTCTTCATCTTGAAAAACATAAATTAATAATTGAGTCGCAACATGGTTTTATAAATGGCCGTTCATGTTTAACAAATTTGTTATCTTTTTATTCTAGCATTGTTGAGGCAGTTGATAGTGGTAAGGATTGCGATGTTGTATACCTTGACTTTAGCAAAGCTTTTGATACAGTGCCACATGAAAGACTGATTAAAAAAATAGAGTCTCATGGTATTGGGGGTGCTATATTAAGCTGGATTAGGGCATGGCTATACCAAAGGAAACAGAGAGTTAGTATAAATGGAATCAAGTCAGAGTGGGAAAATGTTGTAAGTGGAGTGCCTCAAGGCTCTGTCCTGGGACCTCTGTTGTTTATAATATATATAAATGATTTAGATTCAGGTTTGAGTAGCAACATTTGCAAATTTGCCGATGATACGAAAATCGGTAGGGAAATTAATTCGGAGGAGGACTCACTATCACTTCAAGTTGATCTAGATAGGGTTTTGAAATGGTCAAAGGATTGGCAGATGCAGTTTAATGCTGATAAATGTAAAGTTCTGAGGTTAGGTAATGATGATAGAGTTACAAGATACGAGCTAGATGGTGTTGTGATTGCGAAGTCGGATTGCGAAAGGGATCTGGGAGTTATGATTAGTAAGAATTTAAAACAAAAGGATCAATGCATAAATGTTCGTAATAAGGCAAATCGGACACTTGGATTTATTAATCGCAGCGTTAGTAACAAGACACCTGGTGTGGTTCTCAAGCTATATCTTGCTCTAGTTAGGCCCCATTTAGATTATGCAGTTCAGTTTTGGTCGCCATATTATAGAATGGATATAAATTCACTTGAACGTGTCCAGCGTAGGATGACTAAGTTAATTCCCCAAATTAGAAATCTTTCATATGAAGAAAGATTAACAAAGCTTAAGTTGCATTCACTGGAAAGGCGAAGAGTTAGGGGTGACATGATAGAGGTTTACAAGTGGATGAATGGACATAACCGGGGGATATTAATAGGGTATTAAAAGTATCAACACAGGACAGAACACGAAACAATGTATATAAATTGGACAAGTTTAGATTTAGGAAAGACTTGGGTAAATACTGGTTCAGTAACAGGGTTGTTGATTTGTGGAACCAATTGCCGCGTAACATTGTGGAGGTGGGGTCCCTCGATTGTTTCAAGCACGGGTTGGACAAGTATATGAGTGGGATTGGGTGGTTATAGAATAGGAGCTGCCTCGTATGGGCCAATAGGCCTTCTGCAGTTACCTTTGTTCTTATGTTCTTATGTTCTTATGTCCTCCTCCGAATTAATTTCCCTACCGATTTTCGTATCATCGGCAAATTTGCAAATGTTGCTACTCAAACCTGAATCTAAATCATTTATATATATTATAAACAACAGAGGTCCCAGGACAGAGCCTTGAGGCACTCCACTTACAACATTTTCCCACTCTGACTTGATTCCATTTATACTAACTCTCTGTTTCCTTTGGTATAGCCATGCCCTAATCCAGCTTAATATAGCACCCCCAATACCATGAGACTCTATTTTTTTAATCAGTCTTTCATGTGGCACTGTATCAAAAGCTTTGCTAAAGTCAAGGTATACAACATCGCAATCCTTACCACTATCAACTGCCTCAACAATGCTAGAATAAAAAGATAACAAATTTGTTAAACATGAACGGCCATTTATAAAACCATGTTGCGACTCAATTATTAATTTATGTTTTTCAAGATGAAGACGAATTTTATTTGCTATTATAGATTCGAGTAACCTTCCCACAATAGACGTTAGGCTAATTCGTCGATAGTTAGACGCAAGTGATCTATCTCCTTTCTTAAAAACTGGTATCACATTAGCAACTTTCCAAAACTCTGGCACTCTGCCTGACTCTATTGATTTATTAAATATGGTTGACAGTGGGTCACAAAGCTCCTCTTTGCATTCTTTAAGCACCCTAGCAAACACTTCATCCGGCCCTGGGGATTTGTTTGGTTTGAGTTTTACTATTTGTTTAAGAACATCCTCCCTGGTAACTGCTAAACTCGTCAACCTGTCCTCGTCCCCACCCACATAGACTTGTTCGGCTGAAGGCATATTGTTAAGTTCCTCTTTAGTAAATACAGATACAAAATATTTATTAAAAATACTACTCATCTCTTCATCACTATCTGTTATTTGACCTGTCTCAGTTTTTAATGGACCTATCCTTTCCCTAGTCTTAGTACGATATAACTGAAAAAAACCCTTTAGGATTTGTCTTTGCTTGCCCTGCTATGCGAACTTCATAGTTTCTTTTTGCTTTCCTTATCTCTTTTTTAACATTTCTAACCAGTTGTACGAATTCCTGTTCTAAAGTGACCTCCCCATTTTTAATCCTTTTGTACCAAGCTCTCTTTTTACCTATAAGGTTCTTCAAATTCTTTGTTATCCACTTTGGGTCATTAGTATACGATCTATTCAATTTGTATGGTATACTACGTTCCTGTGCTTTGTTTAGAATATTCTTAAATAAGTTATATATTGAATCCACATCGAAATCCCCATTTAAGTCACCTATCGCTGGGTTCATGTCTCGCTCCAAGACCGGCCCACACCCCATACCCAAGCCTTCACGTCGGTCAGGTGAAGTCACAGTGAGAGGTTGTGTTAACCGGAGCTCCTGAGTGTTGTTATATTATCATAGCAATATGGAAGTTGTAGTGAAGGACCTGGTGACTCTAGTGGGAGCCCTGAGGACAGAGTTGGACTCTCTGCGGGAGGAGGTGCGTCAGCTTAAAAAACAACGAGAAGTAACGAAGGAGGAGACCAGCAGTAAAGGGACCTCGTCTTGGAGAGTTGCGAAAGACAGGGGCCTTAAGAAGACTTTGATAAAGCCGCCTTCAAACGCCATAGCAACTTCAAATTCATTTGACGTTTTGGAGGACGAGTGCTGTGGATCGCGCAAAAGGGAAAGCAACGAAGAGAAAGGAAGCGCAGGCCCCTCAGAAAGTAAAGGAAGTACCTAAGCAAACATTAGTTGTGGGAGATTCCCAGATAAGGTATTTGGATAGAACGTTTTGTGCTAGAGATAGGGGGAACAGGTTAAGGGTTTGCTATCCCGGAGCTGGCATTGGTGATATTATAAACAACATGAATGATATTATGGCTGGTAATGGGAACAATCCCATTATTTGCATTAGCGTGGGAGGAAATGATGTTGGTCGAGTCAGGAGTGAGGAACTGATTCAGAGGTATAAAACAGCCATAGAGTTAGTTAGGAGCAAGGGAGGAATCCCGATCATATGTGGCATTCTTCCAAGAAAGGGAATGGGAAATGAATGGATATCGAGGGCACTTGGTGTCAATTGCCGGCTGGAAAGATATTGCAAATCAAATGCAATATCTTTCATAGACAACTGGGAACACTTCTATGGAAGAAATGAAATGTATGCTCGTGATGGGGTGCATCTATCGAGAGCTGGGGTTGTTGCTGTTGCGAACTCGCTAGAAGAAGTGGTTAGAGGTGTTTGTTTGGGTTTAAACTGTTAGTAGATAGAGGTATGGGAATTGATTTGGAGGAAGGAGGTAATAAAAGTATGTGTTTGTGGGAGAAAGGAATTGGCAAAACGATCAGGGAAAGAGAAGGTCCGCAAAATAACAATTCACTTAGGGTATATTACACTAACAGTAGAAGTCTAAGAAATAAAATTAACGAATTAAATGCTCTTGTCTGCACAGAAAAAATAGATATTATTGCACTTACCGAAACGTGGATGAATGTAGAAAATAGAGAACTATTAGCTGAATATCAAATATATGGATTTAAACTATTTCACACAGATAGATATATTAGACGAGGAGGTGGAGTAGCCATATATGTTAGGGACAATTTGAAATGTAGTCTCAAAGAGGGAATCAAAACAGATCCACACACAGAAACTATTTGGATTGAATTAAACGAAAAAGCTAATAATATTATAATAGGAGTAATATATAGGCCACCAAATTTAGACAGAATGGAAGCAAAGCATCTATGGGATGAAATATCTAGAGCATCTAGATCTAACAGTATTTATGTCATGGGTGACTTTAATTTTAGCGGAATAAACTGGTTGAACAAAACAGGGAATAGTGAAGCAGAAGATTTTCTAGAATTAATTGACGATTGCTTTCTTACGCAACACATTAAGGAACCAACACGGGAAAATAATATTTTAGATTTAGTGTTAACTAACAGGGAAACGCAAATTAATGACATCGAAATAGGGAGTGAGCTAGGGAGCAGTGATCACAAAGAAATCAGATTTAGCATAGAATGGAATAGACCAGTAGGAGAAAATTCTGTTAAAGTGCCAGATTTTCGAAAAGCTGATTTTAATAGCCTAAGAAATTTTTTGGGTCAAATTGCTTGGAAAGGCTTGGGTATGGGGTGTGGGCCGGTCTTGGAGCGAGACATGAACCCAGCGATAGGTGACTTAAATGGGGATTTCGATGTGGATTCAATACATAACTTATTTAAGAATATTCTAAACAAAGCACAGGAACGTAGTATACCATACAAATTGAATAGATCGTATACTAATGAC
Organism: Procambarus clarkii; assembly: GCF_040958095.1. Classification (NCBI taxonomy): domain Eukaryota; kingdom Metazoa; phylum Arthropoda; class Malacostraca; order Decapoda; family Cambaridae; genus Procambarus; species Procambarus clarkii. Next base: position 3,001,002 of record NC_091193.1, on the reverse strand, counting down.
CCAAAGTGGATAACAAAGAATTTGAAGAACCTTATAGGTAAAAAGAGAGCTTGGTACAAAAGGATTAAAAATGGGGAGGTCACTTTAGAACAGGAATTCGTACAACTGGTTAGAAATGTTAAAAAAGAGATAAGGAAAGCAAAAAGGAACTATGAAGTTCGCATAGCAGGGCAAGCAAAGACAAATCCTAAAGGGTTTTTTCAGTTATATCGTACTAAGACTAGGGAAAGGATAGGTCCATTAAAAACTGAGACAGGTCAAATAACAGATAGTGATGAAGAGATGAGTAGTATTTTTAATAAATATTTTGTATCTGTATTTACTAAAGAGGAACTTAACAATATGCCTTCAGCCGAACAAGTCTATGTGGGTGGGGACGAGGACAGGTTGACGAGTTTAGCAGTTACCAGGGAGGATGTTCTTAAACAAATAGTAAAACTCAAACCAAACAAATCCCCAGGGCCGGATGAAGTGTTTGCTAGGGTGCTTAAAGAATGCAAAGAGGAGCTTTGTGACCCACTGTCAACCATATTTAATAAATCAATAGAGTCAGGCAGAGTTCGCATAGCAGGGCAAGCAAAGACAAATCCTAAAGGGTTTTTTCAGTTATATCGTACTAAGACTAGGGAAAGGATAGGTCCATTAAAAACTGAGACAGGTCAAATAACAGATAGTGATGAAGAGATGAGTAGTATTTTTAATAAATATTTTGTATCTGTATTTACTAAAGAGGAACTTAACAATATGCCTTCAGCCGAACAAGTCTATGTGGGTGGGGACGAGGACAGGTTGACGAGTTTAGCAGTTACCAGGGAGGATGTTCTTAAACAAATAGTAAAACTCAAACCAAACAAATCCCCAGGGCCGGATGAAGTGTTTGCCAGGGTGCTTAAAGAATGCAAAGAGGAGCTTTGTGACCCACTGTCAACCATATTTAATAAATCAATAGAGTCAGGCAGAGTGCCAGAGTTTTGGAAAGTTGCTAATGTGATACCAGTTTTTAAGAAAGGAGATAGATCACTTGCGTCTAACTATCGACCAATTAGCCTAACGTCTATTGTGGGAAAGTTACTCGAATCTATAATAGCAAATAAAATTCGTCTTCATCTTGAAAAACATAAATTAATAATTGAGTCGCAACATGGTTTTATAAATGGCCGTTCATGTTTAACAAATTTGTTATCTTTTTATTCTAGCATTGTTGAGGCAGTTGATAGTGGTAAGGATTGTGATGTTGTATACCTTGACTTTAGCAAAGCTTTTGATACAGTGCCACATGAAAGACTGATTAAAAAGATAGAGTCTCATGGTATTGGGGGTGCTATATTAAGCTGGATTAGGGCATGGCTATACCAAAGGAAACAGAGAGTTAGTATAAATGGAATCAAGTCAGAGTGGGAAAATGTTGTAAGTGGAGTGCCTCAAGGCTCTGTCCTGGGACCTCTGTTGTTTATAATATATATAAATGATTTAGATTCAGGTTTGAGTAGCAACATTTGCAAATTTGCCGATGATACGAAAATCGGTAGGGAAATTAATTCGGAGGAGGACTCACTATCACTTCAAGTTGATCTAGATAGGGTTTTGAAATGGTCAAAGGATTGGCAGATGCAGTTTAATGCTGATAAATGTAAAGTTCTGAGGTTAGGTAATGATGATAGAGTTACAAGATACGAGCTAGATGGTGTTGAGATTGCGAAGTCGGATTACGAAAGGGATCTGGGAGTTATGATTAGTAAGAATTTAAAACAAAAGGATCAATGCATAAATGTTCGTAATAAGGCAAATCGGACACTTGGATTTATTAATCGCAGCGTTAGAAACAAGACACCTGGTGTGGTTCTCAAGCTATATCTTGCTCTAGTTAGGCCCCATTTAGATTATGCAGTTCAGTTTTGGTCGCCATATTATAGAATGGATATAAATTCACTTGAACGTGTCCAGCGTAGGATGACTAAGTTAATTCCCCAAATTAGAAATCTTTCATATGAAGAAAGATTAACAAAGCTTAAGTTGCATTCACTGGAAAGGCGAAGAGTTAGGGGTGACATGATAGAGGTTTACAAGTGGATGAATGGACATAACCGGGGGGATATTAATAGGGTATTAAAAGTATCAACACAGGACAGAACACGAAACAATGGATATAAATTGGATAAGTTTAGATTTAGGAAAGACTTGGGTAAATATTGGTTCAGTAACAGGGTTGTTGATTTGTGGAACCAATTGCCGCGTAACATTGTGGAGGTGGGGTCCCTCGATTGTTTCAAGCACGGGTTGGACAAGTATATGAGTGGGATTGGGTGGTTATAGAATAGGAGCTGCCTCGTATGGGCCAATAGGCCTTCTGCAGTTACCTTTGTTCTTATGTTCTTATGTTCTTAATGCATAAATGTTCGTAATAAGGCAAATCGGACACTTGGATTTATTAATCGCAGCGTTAGTAACAAGACACCTGGTGTGGTTCTCAAGCTATATCTTGCTCTAGTTAGGCCCCATTTAGATTATGCAGTTCAGTTTTGGTCGCCATATTATAGAATGGATATAAATTCACTTGAACGTGTCCAGCGTAGGATGACTAAGTTAATTCCCCAAATTAGAAATCTTTCATATGAAGAAAGATTAACAAAGCTTAAGTTGCATTCACTGGAAAGGCGAAGAGTTAGGGGTGACATGATAGAGGTTTACAAGTGGATGAATGGACAAAACCGGGGGGATATTAATAGGGTATTAAAAGTATCAACACAGGACAGAACACGAAACAATGGGTATAAATTGGATAAGTTTAGATTTAGGAAAGACTTGGGTAAATACTGGTTCAGTAACAGGGTTGTTGATTTGTGGAACCAATTGCCGCGTAACATTGTGGAGGTGGTGTCCCTCGATTGTTTCAAGCACGGGTTGGACAAGTATATGAGTGGGATTGGGTGGTTATAGAATAGGAGCTGCCTCGTATGGGCCAATAGGCCTTCTGCAGTTACCTTTGTTCTTATGTTCTTATGTTCTTATGAGTGCCAGAGTTTTGGAAAGTTGCTAATGTGATACCAGTTTTTAAGAAAGGAGATAGATCACTTGCGTCTAACTATCGACCAATTAGCCTAACGTCTATTGTGGGAAAGTTACTCGAATCTATAATAGCAAATAAAATTCGTCTTCATCTTGAAAAACATAAATTAATAATTGAGTCGCAACATGGTTTTATAAATGGCCGTTCATGTTTAACAAATTTGTTATCTTTTTATTCTAGCATTGTTGAGGCAGTTGATAGTGGTAAGGATTGCGATGTTGTATACCTTGACTTTAGCAAAGCTTTTGATACAGTGCCACATGAAAGACTGATTAAAAAAATAGAGTCTCATGGTATTGGGGGTGCTATATTAAGCTGGATTAGGGAATGGCTATACCAAAGGAAACAGAGAGTTAGTATAAATGGAATCAAGTCAGAGTGGGAAAATGTTGTAAGTGGAGTGCCTCAAGGCTCTGTCCTGGGACCTCTGTTGTTTATAATATATATAAATGATTTAGATTCAGGTTTGAGTAGCAACATTTGCAAATTTGCCGATGATACGAAAATCGGTAGGGAAATTAATTCGGAGGAGGACTCACTATCACTTCAATTTGATCTAGATAGGGTTTTGAAATGGTCAAAGGATTGGCAGATGCAGTTTAATGCTGATAAATGTAAAGTTCTGAGGTTAGGTAATGATGATAGAGTTACAAGATACGAGCTAGATGGTGTTGTGATTGCGAAGTCGGATTGCGAAAGGGATCTGGGAGTTATGATTAGTAAGAATTTAAAACAAAAGGATCAATGCATAAATGTTCGTAATAAGGCAAATCGGACACTTGGATTTATTAATCGCAGCGTTAGTAACAAGACACCTGGTGTGGTTCTCAAGCTATATCTTGCTCTAGTTAGGCCCCATTTAGATTATGCAGTTCAGTTTTGGTCGCCATATTATAGAATGGATATAAATTCACTTGAACGTGTCCAGCGTAGGATGACTAAGTTAATTCCCCAAATTAGAAATCTTTCATATGAAGAAAGATTAACAAAGCTTAAGTTGCATTCACTGGAAAGGCGAAGAGTTAGGGGTGACATGATAGAGGTTTACAAGTGGATGAATGGACATAACCGGGGGGATATTAATAGGGTATTAAAAGTATCAACACAGGACAGAACACGAAACAATGGATGTAAATTGGATAAGTTTAGATTTAGGAAAGACTTGGGTAAATACTAGTTCAGTAACAGGGTTGTTGATTTGTGGAACCAATTGCCGCGTAACATTGTGGAGGTGGGGTCCCTCGATTGTTTCAAGCACGGGTTGGACAAGTATATGAGTGGGATTGGGTGGTTATAGAATAGGAGCTGCCTCGTATGGGCCAATAGGCCTTCTGCAGTTACCTTTGTTCTTATGTTCTTATGAGCTAGATGGTGTTGAGATTGCGAAGTCGGATTGCGAAAGGGATCTGGGAGTTATGATTAGTAAGAATTTAAAACAAAAGGATCAATGCATAAATGTTCGTAATAAGGCAAATCGGACACTTGGATTTATTAATCGCAGCATTAGTAACAAGACACCTGGTGTGGTTCTCAAGCTATATCTAGCTCTAGTTAGGCCCCATTTAGATTTTGCAGTTCAGTTTTGGTCGCCATATTATAGAATGGATATAAATTCACTTGAACGTGTCCAGCGTAGGATGACTAAGTTAATTCCCCAAATTAGAAATCTTTCATATGAAGAAAGATTAACAAAGCTTAAGTTGCATTCACTGGAAAGGCGAAGAGTTAGGGGTGACATGATAGAGGTTTACAAGTGGGTGAATGGACATAACAAAGGGGATATTAATAGGGTATTAAAAGTATCAACACAAGACAGAACACGAAACAATGGGTATAAATTGGATAAGTTTAGATTTAGGAAAGACTTGGGTAAATACTGGTTCAGTAACAGGGTTGTTGATTTGTGGAACCAATTGCCGCGTAACATTGTGGAGGTGGGGTCCCTCGATTGTTTCAAGCATGGGTTGGACATGTATATGAGTGGGATTGGGTGGTTATAAATAGGAGCTGCCTCGTATGGGCCAACAGGCCTTCTGCAGTTGCCTTTGTTCTTATGTTCTTATGTTCTTATGTTTTAGGTTAGTTTAGATTATAGGTTAGGATTAGGTTTAGGTTAGGTTGGGAAATAAGCCATGAGTCACTGCTTTAAACAACCGACGGCTAAAAGGACTCACTCCAAGATTAATGCTCGATCCTGCTGCCACAAATAGGTGAGTACACATAAATGAATGACTTGTTCCTTCACGACTGACAATCGGGGATTCAAGGGTTCGAATCCCGGTCGGACAGGGTTGTTATTGTTGGTAGCGTTTTCTTTCACTTAATGCCTCTATTCACTTAGTAGTAAATAGGTATCGAGGAGTTAGTGAGCTACTTGCATTCAGGTGAGTTAGCGAGGGTTAGTCATTAGGTGGACCTTGTGGGGGTAGGTGTTATAAGCCTAACATGTGTATATATAATCTGCCTGATTAATAATTTAATCTGATTAATAATTAATTTAATCAATTAATAATTGAGTCGCAACATGGTTTTATAAATGGCCGTTCATGTTTAACAAATTTGTTATCTTTTTATTCTAGCATTGTTGAGGCAGTTGATAGTGGTAAGGATTGCGATGTTGTATACCTTGACTTTAGCAAAGCTTTTGATACAGTGCCACATGAAAGACTGATTAAAAAAATAGAGTCTCATGGTATTGGGGGTGCTATATTAAGCTGGATTAGGGCATGGCTATACCAAAGGAAACAGAGAGTTAGTATAAATGGAATCAAGTCAGAGTGGGAAAATGTTGTAAGTGGAGTGCCTCAAGGCTCTGTCCTGGGACCTCTGTTGTTTATAATATATATAAATGATTTAGATTCAGGTTTGAGTAGCAACATTTGCAAATTTGCCGATGATACGAAAATCGGTAGGGAAATTAATTCGGAGGAGGACTCACTATCACTTCAAGTTGATCTAGATAGGGTTTTGAAATGGTCAAAGGATTGGCAGATGCAGTTTAATGCTGATAAATGTAAAGTTCTGAGGTTAGGTAATGATGATAGAGTTACAAGATACGAGCTAGATGGTGTTGTGATTGCGAAGTCGGATTGCGAAAGGGATCTGGGAGTTATGATTAGTAAGAATTTAAAACAAAAGGATCAATGCATAAATGTTCGTAATAAGGCAAATCGGACACTTGGATTTATTAATCGCAGCGTTAGTAACAAGACACCTGGTGTGGTTCTCAAGCTATATCTTGCTCTAGTTAGGCCCCATTTAGATTATGCAGTTCAGTTTTGGTCGCCATATTATAGAATGGATATAAATTCACTTGAACGTGTCCAGCGTAGGATGACTAAGTTAATTCCCCAAATTAGAAATCTTTCATATGAAGAAAGATTAACAAAGCTTAAGTTGCATTCACTGGAAAGGCGAAGAGTTAGGGGTGACATGATAGAGGTTTACAAGTGGATGAATGGACATAACCGGGGGGATATTAATAGGGTATTAAAAGTATCAACACAGGACAGAACACGAAACAATGGATATAAATTGGATAAGTTTAGATTTAGGAAAGACTTGGGTAAATACTGGTTCAGTAACAGGGTTGTTGATTTGTGGAACCAATTGCCGCGTAACATTGTGGAGGTGGGGTCCCTCGATTGTTTCAAGCACGGGTTGGACAAGTATATGAGTGGGATTGAACATAAGAACATAAGAACAAAGGTAACTGCAGAAGGCCTATTGGCCCATACGAGGCAGCTCCTATTCTATAACCACCCAATCCCACTCATATACTTGTCCAACCCGTGCTTGAAACAATCGAGGGACCCCACCTCCACAATGTTACGCGGCAATTGGTTCCACAAATCAACAACCCTGTTACTGAACCAGTATTTACCCAAGTCTTTCCTAAATCTAAACTTATCCAATTTATATCCATTGTTTCGTGTTCTGTCCTGTGTTGATACTTTTAATACCCTATTAATATCCCCCCGGTTATGTCCATTCATCCACTTGTAAACCTCTATCATGTCACCCCTAACTCTTCGCCTTTCCAGTGAATGCAACTTAAGCTTTGTTAATCTTTCTTCATATGAAAGATTTCTAATTTGGGGAATTAACTTAGTCATCCTACGCTGGACACGTTCAAGTGAATTTATATCCATTCTATAATATGGCGACCAAAACTGAACTGCATAATCTAAATGGGGCCTAACTAGAGCAAGATATAGCTTGAGAACCACACCAGGTGTCTTGTTACTAACGCTGCGATTAATAAATCCAAGTGTCCGATTTGCCTTATTACGAACATTTATGCATTGATCCTTTTGTTTTAAATTCTTACTAATCATAACTCCCAGATCCCTTTCGCAATCCGACTTCGCAATCACAACACCATCTAGCTCGTATCTTGTAACTCTATCATCATTACCTAACCTCAGAACTTTACATTTATCAGCATTAAACTGCATCTGCCAATCCTTTGACCATTTCAAAACCCTATCTAGATCAACTTGAAGTGATAGTGAGTCCTCCTCCGAATTAATTTCCCTACCGATTTTCGTATCATCGGCAAATTTGCAAATGTTGCTACTCAGACCTGAATCTAAATCATTTATATATATTATAAACAACAGAGGTCCCAGGACAGAGCCTTGAGGCACTCCACTTACAACATTTTCCCACTCTGACTTGATTCCATTTATACTAACTCTCTGTTTCCTTTGGTATAGCCATGCCCTAATCCAGCTTAATATAGCACCCCCAATACCATGAGACTCTATTTTTTTTAATCAGTCTTTCATGTGGCACTGTATCAAAAGCTTTGCTAAAGTCAAGGTATACAACATCGCAATCCTTACCACTATCAACTGCCTTAACAATGCTAGAATAAAAAGATAACAAATTTGTTAAACATGAACGGCCATTTATAAAACCATGTTGCGACTCAATTATTAATTTATGTTTTTCAAGATGAAGACGAATTTTATTTGCTATTATAGATTCGAGTAACTTTCCCACAATAGACGTTAGGCTAATTGGTCGATAGTTAGACGCAAGTGATCTATCTCCTTTCTTAAAAACTGGTATCACATTAGCAACTTTCCAAAACTCTGGCACTCTGCCTGACTCTATTGATTTATTAAATATGGTTGACAGTGGGTCACAAAGCTCCTCTTTGCATTCTTTAAGCACCCTAGCAAACACTTCATCCGGCCCTGGGGATTTGTTTGGTTTGAGTTTTACTATTTGTTTAAGAACATCCTCCCTGGTAACTGCTAAACTCGTCAACCTGTCCTCGTCCCCACCCACATAGACTTGTTCGGCTAAAGGCATATTGTTAAGTTCCTCTTTAGTAAATACAGATACAAAATATTTATTAAAAATACTACTCATCTCTTCATCACTATCTGTTATTTGACCTGTCTCAGTTTTTAATGGACCTATCCTTTCCCTAGTCTTAGTACGATATAACTGAAAAAACCCTTTAGGATTTGTCTTTGCTTGCCCTGCTATGCGAACTTCATAGTTTCTTTTTGCTTTCCTTATCTCTTTTTTAACATTTCTAACCAGTTGTACGAATTCCTGTTCTAAAGTGACCTCCCCATTTTTAATCCTTTTGTACCAAGCTCTCTTTTTACCTATAAGGTTCTTCAAATTCTTTGTTATCCACTTTGGGTCATTAGTATACGATCTATTCAATTTGTATGGTATACTACGTTCCTGTGCTTTGTTTAGAATATTCTTAAATAAGTTATATATTGAATCCACATCGAAATTGGGTGGTTATAGAATAGGAGCTGCCTCGTATGGGCCAATAGGCCTTCTGCAGTTACCTTTGTTCTTATGTTCTCATGTTCTTATGTCCTCCTCCGAATTAATTTCCCTACCGATTTTCGTATCATCGGCAAATTTGCAAATGTTGCTACTCAAACCTGAATCTAAATCATTTATATATATTATAAACAACAGAGGTCCCAGGACAGAGCCTTGAGGCACTCCACTTACAACATTTTCCCACTCTGACTTGATTCCATTTATACTAACTCTCTGTTTCCTTTGGTATAGCCATGCCCTAATCCAGCTTAATATAGCACCCCCAATACCATGAGACTCTATTTTTTTAATCAGTCTTTCATGTGGCACTGTATCAAAAGCTTTGCTAAAGTCAAGGTATACAACATCGCAATCCTTACCACTATCAACTGCCTCAACAATGCTAGAATAAAAAGATAACAAATTTGTTAAACATGAACGGCCATTTATAAAACCATGTTGCGACTCAATTATTAATTTATGTTTTTCAAGATGAAGACGAATTTTATTTGCTATTATAGATTCGAGTAACCTTCCCACAATAGACGTTAGGCTAATTCGTCGATAGTTAGACGCAAGTGATCTATCTCCTTTCTTAAAAACTGGTATCACATTAGCAACTTTCCAAAACTCTGGCACTCTGCCTGACTCTATTGATTTATTAAATATGGTTGACAGTGGGTCACAAAGCTCCTCTTTGCATTCTTTAAGCACCCTAGCAAACACTTCATCCGGCCCTGGGGATTTGTTTGGTTTGAGTTTTACTATTTGTTTAAGAACATCCTCCCTGGTAACTGCTAAACTCGTCAACCTGTCCTCGTCCCCACCCACATAGACTTGTTCGGCTGAAGGCATATTGTTAAGTTCCTCTTTAGTAAATACAGATACAAAATATTTATTAAAAATACTACTCATCTCTTCATCACTATCTGTTATTTGACCTGTCTCAGTTTTTAATGGACCTATCCTTTCCCTAGTCTTAGTACGATATAACTGAAAAAACCCTTTAGGATTTGTCTTTGCTTGCCCTGCTATGCGAACTTCATAGTTTCTTTTTGCTTTCCTTATCTCTTTTTTAACATTTCTAACCAGTTGTACGAATTCCTGTTCTAAAGTGACCTCCCCATTTTTAATCCTTTTGTACCAAGCTCTCTTTTTACCTATAAGGTTCTTCAAATTCTTTGTTATCCACTTTGGGTCATTAGTATACGATCTATTCAATTTGTATGGTATACTACGTTCCTGTGCTTTGTTTAGAATATTCTTAAATAAGTTATATATTGAATCCACATCGAAATCCCCATTTAAGTCACCTATCGCTGGGTTCATGTCTCGCTCCAAGACCGGCCCACACCCCATACCCAAGCCTTCACGTCGGTCAGGTGAAGTCACAGTGAGAGGTTGTGTTAACCGGAGCTCCTGAGTGTTGTTATATTATCATAGCAATATGGAAGTTGTAGTGAAGGACCTGGTGACTCTAGTGGGAGCCCTGAGGACAGAGTTGGACTCTCTGCGGGAGGAGGTGCGTCAGCTTAAAAAACAACGAGAAGTAACGAAGGAGGAGACCAGCAGTAAAGGGACCTCGTCTTGGAGAGTTGCGAAAGACAGGGGCCTTAAGAAGACTTTGATAAAGCCGCCTTCAAACGCCATAGCAACTTCAAATTCATTTGACGTTTTGGAGGACGAGTGCTGTGGAGAGACTGTGGATCGCGCAAAAGGGAAAGCAACGAAGAGAAAGGAAGCGCAGGCCCCTCAGAAAGTAAAGGAAGTACCTAAGCAAACATTAGTTGTGGGAGATTCCCAGATAAGGTATTTGGATAGAACGTTTTGTGCTAGAGATAGGGGGAACAGGTTAAGGGTTTGCTATCCCGGAGCTGGCATTGGTGATATTATAAACAACATGAATGATATTATGGCTGGTAATGGGAACAATCCCATTATTTGCATTAGCGTGGGAGGAAATGATGTTGGTCGAGTCAGGAGTGAGGAACTGATTCAGAGGTATAAAACAGCCATAGAGTTAGTTAGGAGCAAGGGAGGAATCCCGATCATATGTGGCATTCTTCCAAGAAAGGGAATGGGAAATGAATGGATATCGAGGGCACTTGGTGTCAATTGCCGGCTGGAAAGATATTGCAAATCAAATGCAATATCTTTCATAGACAACTGGGAACACTTCTATGGAAGAAATGAAATGTATGCTCGTGATGGGGTGCATCTATCGAGAGCTGGGGTTGTTGCTGTTGCGAACTCGCTAGAAGAAGTGGTTAGAGGTGTTTGTTTGGGTTTAAACTGTTAGTAGATAGAGGTATGGGAATTGATTTGGAGGAAGGAGGTAATAAAAGTATGTGTTTGTGGGAGAAAGGAATTGGCAAAACGATCAGGGAAAGAGAAGGTCCGCAAAATAACAATTCACTTAGGGTATATTACACTAACAGTAGAAGTCTAAGAAATAAAATTAACGAATTAAATGCTCTTGTCTGCACAGAAAAAATAGATATTATTGCACTTACCGAAACGTGGATGAATGTAGAAAATAGAGAACTATTAGCTGAATATCAAATATATGGATTTAAACTATTTCACACAGATAGATATATTAGACGAGGAGGTGGAGTAGCCATATATGTTAGGGACAATTTGAAATGTAGTCTCAAAGAGGGAATCAAAACAGATCCACACACAGAAACTATTTGGATTGAATTAAACGAAAAAGCTAATAATATTATAATAGGAGTAATATATAGGCCACCAAATTTAGACAGAATGGAAGCAAAGCATCTATGGGATGAAATATCTAGAGCATCTAGATCTAACAGAATTTATGTCATGGGTGACTTTAATTTTAGCGGAATAAACTGGTTGAACAAAACAGGGAATAGTGAAGCAGAAGATTTTCTAGAATTAATTGACGATTGCTTTCTTACGCAACACATTAAGGAACCAACACGGGAAAATAATATTTTAGATTTAGTGTTAACTAACAGGGAAACGCAAATTAATGACATCGAAATAGGGAGTGAGCTAGGGAACAGTGATCACAAAGAAATCAGATTTAGCATAGAATGGAATAGACCAGTAGGAGAAAATTCTGTTAAAGTGCCAGATTTTCGAAAAGCTGATTTTAATAGCCTAAGAAATTTTTTGGGTCAAATTGATTGGAAAGTCTTGGGTATGGGGTGTGGGCCGGTCTTGGAGCGAGACATGAACCCAGCGATAGGTGACTTAAATGGGGATTTCGATGTGGATTCAATATATAACTTATTTAAGAATATTCTAAACAAAGCACAGGAACGTAGTATACCATACAAATTGAATAGATCGAATACTAATGACCCAAAGTGGATAACAAAGAATTTGAAGAACCTTATAGGTAAAAAGAGAGCTTGGTACAAAAGGATTAAAAATGGGGAGGTCACTTTAGAACAGGAATTCGTACAACTGGTTAGAAATGTTAAAAAAGAGATAAGGAAAGCAAAAAGAAACTATGAAGTTCGCATAGCAGGGCAAGCAAAGACAAATCCTAAAGGGTTTTTTCAGTTATATCGTACTAAGACTAGGGAAAGGATAGGTCCATTAAAAACTGATACAAGTCAAATAACAGATAGTGATGAAGAGATGAGTAGTATTTTTAATAAATATTTTGTATCTGTATTTACTAAAGAGGAACTTAACAATATGCCTTCAGCTGAACAAGTCTATGTGGGTGGGGACGAGGACAGGTTGACGAGTTTAGCAGTTACCAGGGAGGATGTTCTTAAACAAATAGTAAAACTCAAACCAAACAAATCCCCAGGGCCGGATGAAGTGTTTGCCAGGGTGCTTAAAGAATGCAAAGGCGAGCTTTGTGACCCACTGTCAACCATATTTAATAAATCAATAGAGTCAGGCAGAGTGCCAGAGTTTTGGAAAAATGCTAATGTGATACCAGTTTTTAAGAAAGGAGATAGATCACTTGCGTCTAACTATCGACCAATTAGCCTAACGTCTATTGTGGGAAAGTTACTCGAATCTATAATAGCAAATAAAATTCGTCTTCATCTTGAAAAACATAAATTAATAATTGAGTCTCAACATGGTTTTATAAATGGCCGTTCATGTTTAACAAAGTTGTTATCTTTTTATTCTAGCATTGTTGAGGCAGTTGATAGTGGTAAGGATTGCGATGTTGTATACCTTGACTTTAGCAAAGCTTTTGATACAGTGCCACATGAAAGACTGATTAAAAAGATAGAGTCTCATGGTATTGGGGGTGCTATATTAAGCTGGATTAGGGCATGGCTATACCAAAGGAAACAGAGAGTTAGTATAAATGGAATCAAGTCAGAGTGGGAAAATGTTGTAAGCGGAGTGCCTCAAGGCTCTGTCCTGGGACCTCTGTTGTTTATAATATATATAAATGATTTAGATTCAGGTTTGAGTAGCAACATTTGCAAATTTGCCGATGATACGAAAATCGGTAGGGAAATTAATTCGGAGGATGACTCACTATCACTTCAAGTTGATCTAGATAGGGTTTTGAAATGGTCAAAGGATTGGCAGATGCAGTTTAATGCTGATAAATGTAAAGTTCTGAGGTTAGGTAATGATGATAGAGTTACAAGATACGAGCTAGATGGTGTTGAGATTGCGAAGTCGGATTGCGAAAGGGATCTGGGAGTTATGATTAGTAAGAATTTAAAACAAAAGGATCAATGCATAAATGTTCGTAATAAGGCAAATCGGACACTTGGATTTATTAATCGCAGCGTTAGTAACAAGACACCTGGTGTGGTTCTCAAGCTATATCTTGCTCTAGTTAGGCCCCATTTAGATTATGCAGTTCAGTTTTGGTCGCCATATTATAGAATGGATATAAATTCACTTGAACGTGTCCAGCGTAGGATGACTAAGTTAATTCCCCAAATTAGAAATCTTTCATATGAAGAAAGATTAACAAAGCTTAAGTTGCATTCACTGGAAAGGCGAAGAGTTAGGGGCGACATGATAGAGGTTTACAAGTGGGTGAATGGACATAACAAGGGGGATATTAATAGGGTATTAAAAGTATCAACACAGGACAGAACACGAAATAATGGGTATAAATTGGATAAGTTTAGATTTAGGAAAGACTTGGGTAAATACTGGTTCAGTAACAGGGTTGTTGATTTGTGGAACCAATTGCCGCGTAACATTGTGGAGGTGGGGTCCCTCGATTGTTTCAAGCACGGGTTGGACAAGTATATGAGTGGGATTGGGTGGTTATAGAATAGGAGCTGCCTCGTATGGGCCAATAGGCCTTCTGCAGTTACCTTTGTTCTTATGTTCTTATGTTCTTTCCAATCAATTTGACCCAAAAAATTTCTTAGGCTATTAAAATCAGCTTTTCGAAAATCTGGCACTTTAACAGAATTTTCTCCTACTGGTCTATTCCATTCTATGCTAAATCTGATTTCTTTGTGATCACTGCTCCCTAGCTCACTCCCTATTTCGATGTCATTAATTTGCGTTTCCCTGTTAGTTAACACTAAATCTAAAATATTGTTTTCCCGTGTTGGTTCCTTAATGTGTTGCGTAAGAAAGCAATCGTCAATTAATTCTAGAAAATCTTCTGCTTCACTATTCCCTGTTTTGTTCAACCAGTTTATTCCGCTAAAATTAAAGTCACCCATGACATAAATACTGTTAGATCTAGATGCTCTAGATTTTTCATCCCATAGATGCTTTGCTTCCATTCTGTCTAAATTTGGTGGCCTATATATTACTCCTATTATAATATTATTAGCTTTTTCGTTTAATTCAATCCAAATAGTTTCTGTGTGTGGCTGTTTTGATTCCCTCTTTGAGACTACATTTCAAATTATCCCTAACATATATGGCTACTCCACCTCCTCGTCTAATATATCTATCTGTGTGAAATAGTTTAAATCCATATATTTGATATTCAGCTAATAGTTCTCTATTTTCTACATTCATCCACGTTTCGGTAAGTGCAATAATATCTATTTTTTCTGTGCAGACAAGAGCATTTAATTCGTTAATTTTATTTCTTAGACTTTTAAGTATCACATTAGCAACTTTCCAAAACTCTGGCACTCTGCCTGACTCTATTGATTTATTAAATATGGTTGACAGTGGGTCACAAAGCTCCTCTTTGCATTCTTTAAGCACCCTGGAAAACACTTCATCCGGCCCTGGGGATTTGTTTGGTTTGAGTTTTACTATTTGTTTAAGAACATCCTCCCTGGTAACTGCTAACCTCGTCAACCTGTCCTCGTCCCCACCCACATAGACTTGTTCGGCTGAAGGCATATTGTTAAGTTCCTCTTTAGTAAATACAGATACAAAATATTTATTAAAAATACTACTCTTCATCACTATCTGTTATTTGACCTGTCTCAGTTTTTAATGGACCTATCCTTTCCCTAGTCTTAGCCTATATTAGCCTATATATTATTCCTTAGCCTTAGCCCTAGTCCCTAGTATATAACTGAAAAAAAACCTTTAGGATTTGTCTTTGCTTGCCCTGCTATACGAACTTCATAGTTTCTTTTTGCTTTCCTTATCTCTTTTTTAACATTTCTAACCAGTTGTACGAATTCCTGTTCTAAAGTGACCTCCCCATTTTTAATCCTTTTGTACCAAGCTCTCTTTTTACCTATAAGGTTCTTCAAATTCTATGTTATCCACTTTGGGTCATTAGTATTCGATCTATTCAATTTGTATGGTATACTACGTTCCTGTGCTTTGTTTAGAATATTCTTAAATAAGTTATATATTGAATCCACATCGAAATCCCCATTTACGTCACCTATCACCTATAACAACCCTGTCCGACCGGGATTCGAACCCTTGAATCCCCGATTGTCAGTCGTGAAGGAACAAGTCATTCATTTACGTGTACTCACCTATTTGTGCCAGCAGGATCGAGCATTAATCTTGGAGTAAGTCCTTTTAGCCGTCGGTTGTTTAAAGCAGTGACTCCTGGTGTATTTCCCAACCTAACCTAAACCTAATCCTAACCTATAATCTAAACTAACCTAAAACCTAAGCTAACCTGTAACTTAAACTAACCTAAACCTAATCCTAACCTATAATCTAAACTAACCTAAAACCTAGGCTAACCTGTAACTTAAACTAACCTAAACCTAATCCTAACCTATAATCTAAACTAACCTAAAACCTAAGCTAACCTGTAACTTAAAATAACCTAAAACCTAACCTAACCTATAATGTAAACTAACCTAAAACCTAAGCTAACCTGTAACTTAAACTAACCTAAACCTAATCCTAACCTATAATCTAAACTAACCTAAAAGAACATAAGAACAAAGGTAACTGCAGAAGGCCTATTGGCCCATTCGAGGCAGCTCCTATTCTATAACCACCCAATCTCACACATATACTTGTCCAATCCGCGCTTGAAACAATCGAGGGACCCCGCCTCCACCACGTTACGCGGCAATTGGTTCCACAAATCAACAACCCTGTTACTGAACCAGTATTTACCCAAGTCTTTCCTAAATCTAAACTTATCCAATTTATACCCATTGTTTCGTGTTCTGTCCTGTGTTGATACTTTTAATACCCTATTAATATCCCCCTTGTTATGTCCATTCACCCACTTGTAAACCTCTATCATGTCGCCCCTAACTCTTCGCCTTTCCAGTGAATGCAACTTAAGCTTTGTTAATCTGTCTTCATATGAAAGATTTCTAATTTGGGGAATTAACTTAGTCATCCTACGCTGGACACGTTCAAGTGAATTTATATCCATTCTATAATATGGCGACCAAAACTGAACTGCATAATCTAAATGGGGCCTAACTAGAGCAAGATATAGCTTGAGAACCACACCAGGTGTCTTGTTACTAACGCTGCGATTAATAAATCCAAGTGTCCGATTTGCCTTATTACGAACATTTATGCATTGATCCTTTTGTTTTAAATTCTTACTAATCATAACTCCCAGATCCCTTTCGCAATCCGACTTCGCAATCACAACACCATCTAGCTCGTATCTTGTAACTCTATCATCATTACCTAACCTCAGAACTTTACATTTATCAGCATTAAACTGCATCTGCCAATCCTTTGACCATTTCAAAACCCTATCTAGATCAACTTGAAGTGATAGTGAGTCCTCCTCCGAATTAATTACCCTACCGATTTTCGTATCATCGGCAAATTTGCAAATGTTGCTACTCAAACCTGAATCTAAATCATTTATATATATTATAAACAACAGAGGTCCCAGGACAGAGCCTTGAGGCACTCCACTTACAACATTTTCCCACTCTGACTTGATTCCATTTATACTAACTCTCTGTTTCCTTTGGTATAGCCATGCCCTAATCCAGCTTAATATAGCACCCCCAATACCACGAGACTCTATTTTTTTAATCAGTCTTTCATGTGGCACTGTATCAAAAGCTTTGCTAAAGTCAAGGTATACAACATCGCAATCCTTACCACTATCAACTGCCTCAACAATGCTAGAATAAAAAGATAACAAATTTGTTAAACATGAACGGCCATTTATAAAACCATGTTGCGACTCAATTATTAATTTATGTTTTTCAAGATGAAGACGAATTTTATTTGCTATTATAGATTCGAGTAACTTTCCCACAATAGACGTTAGGCTAATTGGTCGATAGTTAGACGCAAGTGATCTATCTCCTTTCTTAAAAACTGGTATCACATTAGCAACTTTCCAAAACTCTGGCACTCTGCCTGACTCTATTGATTTATTAAATATGGTTGACAGTGGGTCACAAAGCTCCTCTTTGCATTCTTTAAGCACCCTAGCAAACACTTCATCCGGCCCTGGGGATTTGTTTGGTTTGAGTTTTACTATTTGTTTAAGAACATCCTCCCTGGTAACTGCTAAACTCGTCAACCTGTCCTCGTCCCCACCCACATAGACTTGTTCGGCTGAAGGCATATTGTTAAGTTCCTCTTTAGTAAATACAGATACAAAATATTTATTAAAAATACTACTCATCTCTTCATCACTATCTGTTATTTGACCTGTCTCAGTTTTTAATGGACCTATCCTTTCCCTAGTCTTAGTACGATATAACTGAAAAAACCCTTTAGGATTTGTCTTTGCTTGCCCTGCTATGCGAACTTCATAGTTTCTTTTTGCTTTCCTTATCTCTTTTTTAACATTTCTAACCAGTTGTACGAATTCCTGTCCTAAAGTGACCTCCCCATTTTTAATCCTTTTGTACCAAGCTCTCTTTTTACCTATAAGGTTCTTCAAATTCTTTGTTATCCACTTTGGGTCATTAGTATACGATCTATTCAATTTGTATGGTATACTACGTTCCTGTGCTTTGTTTAGAATATTCTTAAATAAGTTATATATTGAATCCACATCGAAATCCCCATTTAAGTCACCTATCGCTGGGTTCATGTCTCGCTCCAAGACCGGCCCACACCCCATACCCAAGCCTTTCCAATCAATTTGACCCAAAAAATTTCTTAGGCTATTAAAATCAGCTTTTCGAAAATCTGGCACTTTAACAGAATTTTCTCCTACTGGTCTATTCCATTCTATGCTAAATCTGATTTCTTTGTGATCACTGCTCCCTACCTCACTCCCTATTTCGATGTCATTAATTTGCGTTTCCCTGTTAGTTAACACTAAATCTAAAATATTATTTTCCCGTGTTGGTTCCTTAATGTGTTGCGTAAGAAAGCAATCGTCAATTAATTCTAGAAAATCTTCTGCTTCACTATTCCCTGTTTTGTTCAACCAGTTTATTCCGCTAAAATTAAAGTCACCCATGGCATAAATACTGTTAGATCTAGATGCTCTAAAACCTAAGCTAACCTGTAACTTAAACTAACCTAAACCTAATCCTAACCTATAATCTAAGCTAACCTAAAACCTAAGCTAACCTGTAACTTAAACTAACCTAAACCTAATCCTAACCTATAATCTAAACTAACCTAAAACCTAGGCTAATCTGTAACTTAAACTAACCTAAACCTAATCCTAACCTATAATCTAAACTAGGATTAGGTTTAGGTTAGTTTAAGTTACAGATTAGCCTAGGTTTTAGGTTAGTTTAGATTATAGGTTAGGATTAGGTTTAGGTTAGTTTAAGTTACAGGTTAGCTTAGGTTTTAGGTTAGCTTAGATTATAGGTTAGGATTAGGTTTAGGTTAGTTTAAGTTACAGGTTAGCTTAGGTTTTAGAGCATCTAGATCTAACAGTATTTATGTCATGGGTGACTTTAATTTTAGCGGAATAAACTGGTTGAACAAAACAGGGAATAGTGAAGCAGAAGATTTTCTAGAATTAATTGACGATTGCTTTCTTACGCAACACATTAAGGAACCAACACGGGAAAATAATATTTTAGATTTAGTGTTAACTAACAGGGAAACGCAAATTAATGACATCGAAATAGGGAGTGAGGTAGGGAGCAGTGATCACAAAGAAATCAGATTTAGCATAGAATGGAATAGACCAGTAGGAGAAAATTCTGTTAAAGTGCCAGATTTTCGAAAAGCTGATTTTAATAGCCTAAGAAATTTTTTGGGTCAAATTGATTGGAAAGGCTTGGGTATGGGGTGTGGGCCGGTCTTGGAGCGAGACATGAACCCAGCGATAGGTGACTTAAATGGGGATTTCGATGTGGATTCAATATATAACTTATTTAAGAATATTCTAAACAAAGCACAGGAACGTAGTATACCATACAAATTGAATAGATCGTATACTAATGACCCAAAGTGGATAACAAAGAATTTGAAGAACCTTATAGGTAAAAAGAGAGCTTGGTACAAAAGGATTAAAAATGGGGAGGTCACTTTAGGACAGGAATTCGTACAACTGGTTAGAAATGTTAAAAAAGAGATAAGGAAAGCAAAAAGAAACTATGAAGTTCGCATAGCAGGGCAAGCAAAGACAAATCCTAAAGGTTTTTTTCAGTTATATCGTACTAAGACTAGGGAAAGGATAGGTCCATTAAAAACTGAGACAGGTCAAATAACAGATAGTGATGAAGAGATGAGTAGTATTTTTAATAAATATTTTGTATCTGTATTTACTAAAGAGGAACTTAACAATATGCCTTCAGCCGAACAAGTCTATGTGGGTGGGGACGAGGACAGGTTGACGAGTTTAGCAGTTACCAGGGAGGATGTTCTTAAACAAATAGTAAAACTCAAACCAAACAAATCCCCAGGGCCGGATGAAGTGTTTGCTAGGGTGCTTAAAGAATGCAAAGAGGAGCTTTGTGACCCACTGTCAACCATATTTAATAAATCAATAGAGTCAGGCAGAGTGCCAGAGTTTTGGAAAGTTGCTAATGTGATACCAGTTTTTAAGAAAGGAGATAGATCACTTGCGTCTAACTATCGACCAATTAGCCTAACGTCTATTGTGGGAAAGTTACTCGAATCTATAATAGCAAATAAAATTCGTCTTCATCTTGAAAAACATAAATTAATAATTGAGTCACAACATGGTTTTATAAATGGCCGTTCATGTTTAACAAATTTGTTATCTTTTTATTCTAGCATTGTTGAGGCAGTTGATAGTGGTAAGGATTGCGATGTTGTATACCTTGACTTTAGCAAAGCTTTTGATACAGTGCCACATGAAAGACTGATTAAAAAAATAGAGTCTCATGGTATTGGGGGTGCTATATTAAGCTGGATTAGGGCATGGCTATACCAAAGGAAACAGAGAGTTAGTATAAATGGAATCAAGTCAGAGTGGGAAAATGTTGTAAGTGGAGTGCCTCAAGGCTCTGTCCTGGGACCTCTGTTGTTTATAATATATATAAATGATTTAGATTCAGGTTTGAGTAGCAACATTTGCAAATTTGCCGATGATACGAAAATCGGTAGGGAAATTAATTCGGAGGAGGACTCACTATCACTTCAAGTTGATCTAGATAGGGTTTTGAAATGGTCAAAGGATTGGCAGATGCAGTTTAATGCTGATAAATGTAAAGTTCTGAGGTTAGGTAATGATGATAGAGTTACAAGATACGAGCTAGATGGTGTTGTGATTGCGAAGTCGGATTGCGAAAGGGATCTGGGAGTTATGATTAGTAAGAATTTAAAACAAAAGGATCAATGCATAAATGTTCGTAATAAGGCAAATCGGACACTTGGATTTATTAATCGCAGCGTTAGTAACAAGACACCTGGTGTGGTTCTCAAGCTATATCTTGCTCTAGTTAGGCCCCATTTAGATTATGCAGTTCAGTTTTGGTCGCCATATTATAGAATGGATATAAATTCACTTGAACGTGTCCAGCGTAGGATGACTAAGTTAATTCCCCAAATTAGAAATCTTTCATATGAAGAAAGATTAACAAAGCTTAAGTTGCATTCACTGGAAAGGCGAAGAGTTAGGGGTGACATGATAGAGGTTTACAAGTGGATGAATGGACATAACCGGGGGGATATTAATAGGGTATTAAAAGTATCAACACAGGACAGAACACGAAACAATGGATATAAATTGGATAAGTTTAGATTTAGGAAAGACTTGGGTAAATACTAGTTCAGTAACAGGGTTGTTGATTTGTGGAACCAATTGCCGCGTAACATTGTGGAGGTGGGGTCCCTCGATTGTTTCAAGCACGGGTTGGACAAGTATATGAGTGGGATTGGGTGGTTATAGAATAGGAGCTGCCTCGTATGGGCCAATAGGCCTTCTGCAGTTACCTTTGTTCTTATGTTCTTATGTTCTTATGAGCTAGATGGTGTTGAGATTGCGAAGTCGGATTGCGAAAGGGATCTGGGAGTTATGATTAGTAAGAATTTAAAACAAAAGGATCAATGCATAAATGTTCGTAATAAGGCAAATCGGACACTTGGATTTATTAATCGCAGCATTAGTAACAAGACACCTGGTGTGGTTCTCAAGCTATATCTAGCTCTAGTTAGGCCCCATTTAGATTTTGCAGTTCAGTTTTGGTCGCCATATTATAGAATGGATATAAATTCACTTGAACGTGTCCAGCGTAGGATGACTAAGTTAATTCCCCAAATTAGAAATCTTTCATATGAAGAAAGATTAACAAAGCTTAAGTTGCATTCACTGGAAAGGCGAAGAGTTAGGGGTGACATGATAGAGGTTTACAAGTGGGTGAATGGACATAACAAAGGGGATATTAATAGGGTATTAAAAGTATCAACACAAGACAGAACACGAAACAATGGGTATAAATTGGATAAGTTTAGATTTAGGAAAGACTTGGGTAAATACTGGTTCAGTAACAGGGTTGTTGATTTGTGGAACCAATTGCCGCGTAACATTGTGGAGGTGGGGTCCCTCGATTGTTTCAAGCATGGGTTGGACATGTATATGAGTGGGATTGGGTGGTTATAAATAGGAGCTGCCTCGTATGGGCCAACAGGCCTTCTGCAGTTGCCTTTGTTCTTATGTTCTTATGTTCTTATGTTTTAGGTTAGTTTAGATTATAGGTTAGGATTAGGTTTAGGTTAGGTTGGGAAATAAGCCAGGAGTCACTGCTTTAAACAACCGACGGCTAAAAGGACTCACTCCAAGATTAATGCTCGATCCTGCTGCCACAAATAGGTGAGTACACATAAATGAATGACTTGTTCCTTCACGACTGACAATCGGGGATTCAAGGGTTCGAATCCCGGTCGGACAGGGTTGTTATTGTTGGTAGCGTTTTCTTTCACTTAATGCCTCTATTCACTTAGTAGTAAATAGGTATCGAGGAGTTAGTGAGCTACTTGCATTCAGGTGAGTTAGCGAGGGTTAGTCATTAGGTGGACCTTGTGGGGGTAGGTGTTATAAGCCTAACATGTGTATATATAATCTGCCTGATTAATAATTTAATCTGATTAATAATTAATTTAATCAATTAATAATTGAGTCGCAACATGGTTTTATAAATGGCCGTTCATGTTTAACAAATTTGTTATCTTTTTATTCTAGCATTGTTGAGGCAGTTGATAGTGGTAAGGATTGCGATGTTGTATACCTTGACTTTAGCAAAGCTTTTGATACAGTGCCACATGAAAGACTGATTAAAAAAATAGAGTCTCATGGTATTGGGGGTGCTATATTAAGCTGGATTAGGGCATGGCTATACCAAAGGAAACAGAGAGTTAGTATAAATGGAATCAAGTCAGAGTGGGAAAATGTTGTAAGTGGAGTGCCTCAAGGCTCTGTCCTGGGACCTCTGTTGTTTATAATATATATAAATGATTTAGATTCAGGTTTGAGTAGCAACATTTGCAAATTTGCCGATGATACGAAAATCGGTAGGGAAATTAATTCGGAGGAGGACTCACTATCACTTCAAGTTGATCTAGATAGGGTTTTGAAATGGTCAAAGGATTGGCAGATGCAGTTTAATGCTGATAAATGTAAAGTTCTGAGGTTAGGTAATGATGATAGAGTTACAAGATACGAGCTAGATGGTGTTGTGATTGCGAAGTCGGATTGCGAAAGGGATCTGGGAGTTATGATTAGTAAGAATTTAAAACAAAAGGATCAATGCATAAATGTTCGTAATAAGGCAAATCGGACACTTGGATTTATTAATCGCAGCGTTAGTAACAAGACACCTGGTGTGGTTCTCAAGCTATATCTTGCTCTAGTTAGGCCCCATTTAGATTATGCAGTTCAGTTTTGGTCGCCATATTATAGAATGGATATAAATTCACTTGAACGTGTCCAGCGTAGGATGACTAAGTTAATTCCCCAAATTAGAAATCTTTCATATGAAGAAAGATTAACAAAGCTTAAGTTGCATTCACTGGAAAGGCGAAGAGTTAGGGGTGACATGATAGAGGTTTACAAGTGGATGAATGGACATAACCGGGGGGATATTAATAGGGTATTAAAAGTATCAACACAGGACAGAACACGAAACAATGGATATAAATTGGATAAGTTAAGATTTAGGAAAGACTTGGGTAAATACTAGTTCAGTAACAGGGTTGTTGATTTGTGGAACCAATTGCCGCGTAACATTGTGGAGGTGGGGTCCCTCGATTGTTTCAAGCACGGGTTGGACAAGTATATGAGTGGGATTGGGTGGTTATAGAATAGGAGCTGCCTCGTATGGGCCAATAGGCCTTCTGCAGTTACCTTTGTTCTTATGTTCTTATGTTCTTATGAGCTAGATGGTGTTGAGATTGCGAAGTCGGATTGCGAAAGGGATCTGGGAGTTATGATTAGTAAGAATTTAAAACAAAAGGATCAATGCATAAATGTTCGTAATAAGGCAAATCGGACACTTGGATTTATTAATCGCAGCATTAGTAACAAGACACCTGGTGTGGTTCTCAAGCTATATCTAGCTCTAGTTAGGCCCCATTTAGATTTTGCAGTTCAGTTTTGGTCGCCATATTATAGAATGGATATAAATTCACTTGAACGTGTCCAGCGTAGGATGACTAAGTTAATTCCCCAAATTAGAAATCTTTCATATGAAGAAAGATTAACAAAGCTTAAGTTGCATTCACTGGAAAGGCGAAGAGTTAGGGGTGACATGATAGAGGTTTACAAGTGGGTGAATGGACATAACAAAGGGGATATTAATAGGGTATTAAAAGTATCAACACAAGACAGAACACGAAACAATGGGTATAAATTGGATAAGTTTAGATTTAGGAAAGACTTGGGTAAATACTGGTTCAGTAACAGGGTTGTTGATTTGTGGAACCAATTGCCGCGTAACATTGTGGAGGTGGGGTCCCTCGATTGTTTCAAGCATGGGTTGGACATGTATATGAGTGGGATTGGGTGGTTATAAATAGGAGCTGCCTCGTATGGGCCAACAGGCCTTCTGCAGTTGCCTTTGTTCTTATGTTCTTATGTTCTTATGTTTTAGGTTAGTTTAGATTATAGGTTAGGATTAGGTTTAGGTTAGGTTGGGAAATAAGCCAGGAGTCACTGCTTTAAACAACCGACGGCTAAAAGGACTCACTCCAAGATTAATGCTCGATCCTGCTGCCACAAATAGGTGAGTACACATAAATGAATGACTTGTTCCTTCACGACTGACAATCGGGGATTCAAGGGTTCGAATCCCGGTCGGACAGGGTTGTTATTGTTGGTAGCGTTTTCTTTCACTTAATGCCTCTATTCACTTAGTAGTAAATAGGTATCGAGGAGTTAGTGAGCTACTTGCATTCAGGTGAGTTAGCGAGGGTTAGTCATTAGGTGGACCTTGTGGGGGTAGGTGTTATAAGCCTAACATGTGTATATATAATCTGCCTGATTAATAATTTAATCTGATTAATAATTAATTTAATCAATTAATAATTGAGTCGCAACATGGTTTTATAAATGGCCGTTCATGTTTAACAAATTTGTTATCTTTTTATTCTAGCATTGTTGAGGCAGTTGATAGTGGTAAGGATTGCGATGTTGTATACCTTGACTTTAGCAAAGCTTTTGATACAGTGCCACATGAAAGACTGATTAAAAAAATAGAGTCTCATGGTATTGGGGGTGCTATATTAAGCTGGATTAGGGCATGGCTATACCAAAGGAAACAGAGAGTTAGTATAAATGGAATCAAGTCAGAGTGGGAAAATGTTGTAAGTGGAGTGCCTCAAGGCTCTGTCCTGGGACCTCTGTTGTTTATAATATATATAAATGATTTAGATTCAGGTTTGAGTAGCAACATTTGCAAATTTGCCGATGATACGAAAATCGGTAGGGAAATTAATTCGGAGGAGGACTCACTATCACTTCAAGTTGATCTAGATAGGGTTTTGAAATGGTCAAAGGATTGGCAGATGCAGTTTAATGCTGATAAATGTAAAGTTCTGAGGTTAGGTAATGATGATAGAGTTACAAGATACGAGCTAGATGGTGTTGTGATTGCGAAGTCGGATTGCGAAAGGGATCTGGGAGTTATGATTAGTAAGAATTTAAAACAAAAGGATCAATGCATAAATGTTCGTAATAAGGCAAATCGGACACTTGGATTTATTAATCGCAGCGTTAGTAACAAGACACCTGGTGTGGTTCTCAAGCTATATCTTGCTCTAGTTAGGCCCCATTTAGATTATGCAGTTCAGTTTTGGTCGCCATATTATAGAATGGATATAAATTCACTTGAGCGTGTCCAGCGTAGGATGACTAAGTTAATTCCCCAAATTAGAAATCTTTCATATGAAGAAAGATTAACAAAGCTTAAGTTGCATTCACTGGAAAGGCGAAGAGTTAGGGGTGACATGATAGAGGTTTACAAGTGGATGAATGGACATAACCGGGGGGATATTAATAGGGTATTAAAAGTATCAACACAGGACAGAACACGAAACAATGGATATAAATTGGATAAGTTTAGATTTAGGAAAGACTTGGGTAAATACTGGTTCAGTAACAGGGTTGTTGATTTGTGGAACCAATTGCCGCGTAACATTGTGGAGGTGGGGTCCCTCGATTGTTTCAAGCACGGGTTGGACAAGTATATGAGTGGGATTGGGTGGTTATAGAATAGGAGCTGCCTCGTATGGGCCAATAGGCCTTCTGCAGTTACCTTTGTTCTTATGTTCTTATGTTCTTATGAGCTAGATGGTGTTGAGATTGCGAAAGGGATCTGGGAGTTATGATTAGTAAGAATTTAAAACAAAAGGATCAATGCATAAATGTTCGTAATAAGGCAAATCGGACACTTGGATTTATTAATCGCAGCATTAGTAACAAGACACCTGGTGTGGTTCTCAAGCTATATCTAGCTCTAGTTAGGCCCCATTTAGATTTTGCAGTTCAGTTTTGGTCGCCATATTATAGAATGGATATAAATTCACTTGAACGTGTCCAGCGTAGGATGACTAAGTTAATTCCCCAAATTAGAAATCTTTCATATGAAGAAAGATTAACAAAGCTTAAGTTGCATTCACTGGAAAGGCGAAGAGTTAGGGGTGACATGATAGAGGTTTACAAGTGGGTGAATGGACATAACAAAGGGGATATTAATAGGGTATTAAAAGTATCAACACAAGACAGAACACGAAACAATGGGTATAAATTGGATAAGTTTAGATTTAGGAAAGACTTGGGTAAATACTGGTTCAGTAACAGGGTTGTTGATTTGTGGAACCAATTGCCGCGTAACATTGTGGAGGTGGGGTCCCTCGATTGTTTCAAGCATGGGTTGGACATGTATATGAGTGGGATTGGGTGGTTATAAATAGGAGCTGCCTCGTATGGGCCAACAGGCCTTCTGCAGTTGCCTTTGTTCTTATGTTCTTATGTTCTTATGTTTTAGGTTAGTTTAGATTATAGGTTAGGATTAGGTTTAGGTTAGGTTGGGAAATAAGCCAGGAGTCACTGCTTTAAACAACCGACGGCTAAAAGGACTCACTCCAAGATTAATGCTCGATCCTGCTGCCACAAATAGGTGAGTACACATAAATGAATGACTTGTTCCTTCACGACTGACAATCGGGGATTCAAGGGTTCGAATCCCGGTCGGACAGGGTTGTTATTGTTGGTAGCGTTTTCTTTCACTTAATGCCTCTATTCACTTAGTAGTAAATAGGTATCGAGGAGTTAGTGAGCTACTTGCATTCAGGTGAGTTAGCGAGGGTTAGTCATTAGGTGGACCTTGTGGGGGTAGGTGTTATAAGCCTAACATGTGTATATATAATCTGCCTGATTAATAATTTAATCTGATTAATAATTAATTTAATCAATTAATAATTGAGTCGCAACATGGTTTTATAAATGGCCGTTCATGTTTAACAAATTTGTTATCTTTTTATTCTAGCATTGTTGAGGCAGTTGATAGTGGTAAGGATTGCGATGTTGTATACCTTGACTTTAGCAAAGCTTTTGATACAGTGCCACATGAAAGACTGATTAAAAAAATAGAGTCTCATGGTATTGGGGGTGCTATATTAAGCTGGATTAGGGCATGGCTATACCAAAGGAAACAGAGAGTTAGTATAAATGGAATCAAGTCAGAGTGGGAAAATGTTGTAAGTGGAGTGCCTCAAGGCTCTGTCCTGGGACCTCTGTTGTTTATAATATATATAAATGATTTAGATTCAGGTTTGAGTAGCAACATTTGCAAATTTGCCGATGATACGAAAATCGGTAGGGAAATTAATTCGGAGGAGGACTCACTATCACTTCAAGTTGATCTAGATAGGGTTTTGAAATGGTCAAAGGATTGGCAGATGCAGTTTAATGCTGATAAATGTAAAGTTCTGAGGTTAGGTAATGATGATAGAGTTACAAGATACGAGCTAGATGGTGTTGTGATTGCGAAGTCGGATTGCGAAAGGGATCTGGGAGTTATGATTAGTAAGAATTTAAAACAAAAGGATCAATGCATAAATGTTCGTAATAAGGCAAATCGGACACTTGGATTTATTAATCGCAGCGTTAGTAACAAGACACCTGGTGTGGTTCTCAAGCTATATCTTGCTCTAGTTAGGCCCCATTTAGATTATGCAGTTCAGTTTTGGTCGCCATATTATAGAATGGATATAAATTCACTTGAACGTGTCCAGCGTAGGATGACTAAGTTAATTCCCCAAATTAGAAATCTTTCATATGAAGAAAGATTAACAAAGCTTAAGTTGCATTCACTGGAAAGGCGAAGAGTTAGGGGTGACATGATAGAGGTTTACAAGTGGATGAATGGACATAACCGGGGGGATATTAATAGGGTATTAAAAGTATCAACACAGGACAGAACACGAAACAATGGATATAAATTGGATAAGTTTAGATTTAGGAAAGACTTGGGTAAATACTAGTTCAGTAACAGGGTTGTTGATTTGTGGAACCAATTGCCGCGTAACATTGTGGAGGTGGGGTCCCTCGATTGTTTCAAGCACGGGTTGGACAAGTATATGAGTGGGATTGGGTGGTTATAGAATAGGAGCTGCCTCGTATGGGCCAATAGGCCTTCTGCAGTTACCTTTGTTCTTATGTTCTTATGTTCTTATGAGCTAGATGGTGTTGAGATTGCGAAGTCGGATTGCGAAAGGGATCTGGGAGTTATGATTAGTAAGAATTTAAAACAAAAGGATCAATGCATAAATGTTCGTAATAAGGCAAATCGGACACTTGGATTTATTAATCGCAGCATTAGTAACAAGACACCTGGTGTGGTTCTCAAGCTATATCTAGCTCTAGTTAGGCCCCATTTAGATTTTGCAGTTCAGTTTTGGTCGCCATATTATAGAATGGATATAAATTCACTTGAACGTGTCCAGCGTAGGATGACTAAGTTAATTCCCCAAATTAGAAATCTTTCATATGAAGAAAGATTAACAAAGCTTAAGTTGCATTCACTGGAAAGGCGAAGAGTTAGGGGTGACATGATAGAGGTTTACAAGTGGGTGAATGGACATAACAAAGGGGATATTAATAGGGTATTAAAAGTATCAACACAAGACAGAACACGAAACAATGGGTATAAATTGGATAAGTTTAGATTTAGGAAAGACTTGGGTAAATACTGGTTCAGTAACAGGGTTGTTGATTTGTGGAACCAATTGCCGCGTAACATTGTGGAGGTGGGGTCCCTCGATTGTTTCAAGCATGGGTTGGACATGTATATGAGTGGGATTGGGTGGTTATAAATAGGAGCTGCCTCGTATGGGCCAACAGGCCTTCTGCAGTTGCCTTTGTTCTTATGTTCTTATGTTCTTATGTTTTAGGTTAGTTTAGATTATAGGTTAGGATTAGGTTTAGGTTAGGTTGGGAAATAAGCCAGGAGTCACTGCTTTAAACAACCGACGGCTAAAAGGACTCACTCCAAGATTAATGCTCGATCCTGCTGCCACAAATAGGTGAGTACACATAAATGAATGACTTGTTCCTTCACGACTGACAATCGGGGATTCAAGGGTTCGAATCCCGGTCGGACAGGGTTGTTATTGTTGGTAGCGTTTTCTTTCACTTAATGCCTCTATTCACTTAGTAGTAAATAGGTATCGAGGAGTTAGTGAGCTACTTGCATTCAGGTGAGTTAGCGAGGGTTAGTCATTAGGTGGACCTTGTGGGGGTAGGTGTTATAAGCCTAACATGTGTATATATAATCTGCCTGATTAATAATTTAATCTGATTAATAATTAATTTAATCAATTAATAATTGAGTCGCAACATGGTTTTATAAATGGCCGTTCATGTTTAACAAATTTGTTATCTTTTTATTCTAGCATTGTTGAGGCAGTTGATAGTGGTAAGGATTGCGATGTTGTATACCTTGACTTTAGCAAAGCTTTTGATACAGTGCCACATGAAAGACTGATTAAAAAAATAGAGTCTCATGGTATTGGGGGTGCTATATTAAGCTGGATTAGGGCATGGCTATACCAAAGGAAACAGAGAGTTAGTATAAATGGAATCAAGTCAGAGTGGGAAAATGTTGTAAGTGGAGTGCCTCAAGGCTCTGTCCTGGGACCTCTGTTGTTTATAATATATATAAATGATTTAGATTCAGGTTTGAGTAGCAACATTTGCAAATTTGCCGATGATACGAAAATCGGTAGGGAAATTAATTCGGAGGAGGACTCACTATCACTTCAAGTTGATCTAGATAGGGTTTTGAAATGGTCAAAGGATTGGCAGATGCAGTTTAATGCTGATAAATGTAAAGTTCTGAGGTTAGGTAATGATGATAGAGTTACAAGATACGAGCTAGATGGTGTTGTGATTGCGAAGTCGGATTGCGAAAGGGATCTGGGAGTTATGATTAGTAAGAATTTAAAACAAAAGGATCAATGCATAAATGTTCGTAATAAGGCAAATCGGACACTTGGATTTATTAATCGCAGCGTTAGTAACAAGACACCTGGTGTGGTTCTCAAGCTATATCTTGCTCTAGTTAGGCCCCATTTAGATTATGCAGTTCAGTTTTGGTCGCCATATTATAGAATGGATATAAATTCACTTGAGCGTGTCCAGCGTAGGATGACTAAGTTAATTCCCCAAATTAGAAATCTTTCATATGAAGAAAGATTAACAAAGCTTAAGTTGCATTCACTGGAAAGGCGAAGAGTTAGGGGTGACATGATAGAGGTTTACAAGTGGATGAATGGACATAACCGGGGGGATATTAATAGGGTATTAAAAGTATCAACACAGGACAGAACACGAAACAATGGATATAAATTGGATAAGTTTAGATTTAGGAAAGACTTGGGTAAATACTGGTTCAGTAACAGGGTTGTTGATTTGTGGAACCAATTGCCGCGTAACATTGTGGAGGTGGGGTCCCTCGATTGTTTCAAGCACGGGTTGGACAAGTATATGAGTGGGATTGGGTGGTTATAGAATAGGAGCTGCCTCGTATGGGCCAATAGGCCTTCTGCAGTTACCTTTGTTCTTATGTTCTTATGTTCTTATGAGCTAGATGGTGTTGAGATTGCGAAAGGGATCTGGGAGTTATGATTAGTAAGAATTTAAAACAAAAGGATCAATGCATAAATGTTCGTAATAAGGCAAATCGGACACTTGGATTTATTAATCGCAGCATTAGTAACAAGACACCTGGTGTGGTTCTCAAGCTATATCTAGCTCTAGTTAGGCCCCATTTAGATTTTGCAGTTCAGTTTTGGTCGCCATATTATAGAATGGATATAAATTCACTTGAACGTGTCCAGCGTAGGATGACTAAGTTAATTCCCCAAATTAGAAATCTTTCATATGAAGAAAGATTAACAAAGCTTAAGTTGCATTCACTGGAAAGGCGAAGAGTTAGGGGTGACATGATAGAGGTTTACAAGTGGGTGAATGGACATAACAAAGGGGATATTAATAGGGTATTAAAAGTATCAACACAAGACAGAACACGAAACAATGGGTATAAATTGGATAAGTTTAGATTTAGGAAAGACTTGGGTAAATACTGGTTCAGTAACAGGGTTGTTGATTTGTGGAACCAATTGCCGCGTAACATTGTGGAGGTGGGGTCCCTCGATTGTTTCAAGCATGGGTTGGACATGTATATGAGTGGGATTGGGTGGTTATAAATAGGAGCTGCCTCGTATGGGCCAACAGGCCTTCTGCAGTTGCCTTTGTTCTTATGTTCTTATGTTCTTATGTTTTAGGTTAGTTTAGATTATAGGTTAGGATTAGGTTTAGGTTAGGTTGGGAAATAAGCCAGGAGTCACTGCTTTAAACAACCGACGGCTAAAAGGACTCACTCCAAGATTAATGCTCGATCCTGCTGCCACAAATAGGTGAGTACACATAAATGAATGACTTGTTCCTTCACGACTGACAATCGGGGATTCAAGGGTTCGAATCCCGGTCGGACAGGGTTGTTATTGTTGGTAGCGTTTTCTTTCACTTAATGCCTCTATTCACTTAGTAGTAAATAGGTATCGAGGAGTTAGTGAGCTACTTGCATTCAGGTGAGTTAGCGAGGGTTAGTCATTAGGTGGACCTTGTGGGGGTAGGTGTTATAAGCCTAACATGTGTATATATAATCTGCCTGATTAATAATTTAATCTGATTAATAATTAATTTAATCAATTAATAATTGAGTCGCAACATGGTTTTATAAATGGCCGTTCATGTTTAACAAATTTGTTATCTTTTTATTCTAGCATTGTTGAGGCAGTTGATAGTGGTAAGGATTGCGATGTTGTATACCTTGACTTTAGCAAAGCTTTTGATACAGTGCCACATGAAAGACTGATTAAAAAAATAGAGTCTCATGGTATTGGGGGTGCTATATTAAGCTGGATTAGGGCATGGCTATACCAAAGGAAACAGAGAGTTAGTATAAATGGAATCAAGTCAGAGTGGGAAAATGTTGTAAGTGGAGTGCCTCAAGGCTCTGTCCTGGGACCTCTGTTGTTTATAATATATATAAATGATTTAGATTCAGGTTTGAGTAGCAACATTTGCAAATTTGCCGATGATACGAAAATCGGTAGGGAAATTAATTCGGAGGAGGACTCACTATCACTTCAAGTTGATCTAGATAGGGTTTTGAAATGGTCAAAGGATTGGCAGATGCAGTTTAATGCTGATAAATGTAAAGTTCTGAGGTTAGGTAATGATGATAGAGTTACAAGATACGAGCTAGATGGTGTTGTGATTGCGAAGTCGGATTGCGAAAGGGATCTGGGAGTTATGATTAGTAAGAATTTAAAACAAAAGGATCAATGCATAAATGTTCGTAATAAGGCAAATCGGACACTTGGATTTATTAATCGCAGAGTTAGTAACAAGACACCTGGTGTGGTTCTCAAGCTATATCTTGCTCTAGTTAGGCCCCATTTAGATTATGCAGTTCAGTTTTGGTCGCCATATTATAGAATGGATATAAATTCACTTGAACGTGTCCAGCGTAGGATGACTAAGTTAATTCCCCAAATTAGAAATCTTTCATATGAAGAAAGATTAACAAAGCTTAAGTTGCATTCACTGGAAAGGCGAAGAGTTAGGGGTGACATGATAGAGGTTTACAAGTGGATGAATGGACATAACCGGGGGGATATTAATAGGGTATTAAAAGTATCAACACAGGACAGAACACGAAACAATGGATATAAATTGGATAAGTTTAGATTTAGGAAAGACTTGGGTAAATACTAGTTCAGTAACAGGGTTGTTGATTTGTGGAACCAATTGCCGCGTAACATTGTGGAGGTGGGGTCCCTCGATTGTTTCAAGCACGGGTTGGACAAGTATATGAGTGGGATTGGGTGGTTATAGAATAGGAGCTGCCTCGTATGGGCCAATAGGCCTTCTGCAGTTACCTTTGTTCTTATGTTCTTATGTTCTTATGAGCTAGATGGTGTTGAGATTGCGAAGTCGGATTGCGAAAGGGATCTGGGAGTTATGATTAGTAAGAATTTAAAACAAAAGGATCAATGCATAAATGTTCGTAATAAGGCAAATCGGACACTTGGATTTATTAATCGCAGCATTAGTAACAAGACACCTGGTGTGGTTCTCAAGCTATATCTAGCTCTAGTTAGGCCCCATTTAGATTTTGCAGTTCAGTTTTGGTCGCCATATTATAGAATGGATATAAATTCACTTGAACGTGTCCAGCGTAGGATGACTAAGTTAATTCCCCAAATTAGAAATCTTTCATATGAAGAAAGATTAACAAAGCTTAAGTTGCATTCACTGGAAAGGCGAAGAGTTAGGGGTGACATGATAGAGGTTTACAAGTGGGTGAATGGACATAACAAAGGGGATATTAATAGGGTATTAAAAGTATCAACACAAGACAGAACACGAAACAATGGGTATAAATTGGATAAGTTTAGATTTAGGAAAGACTTGGGTAAATACTGGTTCAGTAACAGGGTTGTTGATTTGTGGAACCAATTGCCGCGTAACATTGTGGAGGTGGGGTCCCTCGATTGTTTCAAGCATGGGTTGGACATGTATATGAGTGGGATTGGGTGGTTATAAATAGGAGCTGCCTCGTATGGGCCAACAGGCCTTCTGCAGTTGCCTTTGTTCTTATGTTCTTATGTTCTTATGTTTTAGGTTAGTTTAGATTATAGGTTAGGATTAGGTTTAGGTTAGGTTGGGAAATAAGCCAGGAGTCACTGCTTTAAACAACCGACGGCTAAAAGGACTCACTCCAAGATTAATGCTCGATCCTGCTGCCACAAATAGGTGAGTACACATAAATGAATGACTTGTTCCTTCACGACTGACAATCGGGGATTCAAGGGTTCGAATCCCGGTCGGACAGGGTTGTTATTGTTGGTAGCGTTTTCTTTCACTTAATGCCTCTATTCACTTAGTAGTAAATAGGTATCGAGGAGTTAGTGAGCTACTTGCATTCAGGTGAGTTAGCGAGGGTTAGTCATTAGGTGGACCTTGTGGGGGTAGGTGTTATAAGCCTAACATGTGTATATATAATCTGCCTGATTAATAATTTAATCTGATTAATAATTAATTTAATCAATTAATAATTGAGTCGCAACATGGTTTTATAAATGGCCGTTCATGTTTAACAAATTTGTTATCTTTTTATTCTAGCATTGTTGAGGCAGTTGATAGTGGTAAGGATTGCGATGTTGTATACCTTGACTTTAGCAAAGCTTTTGATACAGTGCCACATGAAAGACTGATTAAAAAAATAGAGTCTCATGGTATTGGGGGTGCTATATTAAGCTGGATTAGGGCATGGCTATACCAAAGGAAACAGAGAGTTAGTATAAATGGAATCAAGTCAGAGTGGGAAAATGTTGTAAGTGGAGTGCCTCAAGGCTCTGTCCTGGGACCTCTGTTGTTTATAATATATATAAATGATTTAGATTCAGGTTTGAGTAGCAACATTTGCAAATTTGCCGATGATACGAAAATCGGTAGGGAAATTAATTCGGAGGAGGACTCACTATCACTTCAAGTTGATCTAGATAGGGTTTTGAAATGGTCAAAGGATTGGCAGATGCAGTTTAATGCTGATAAATGTAAAGTTCTGAGGTTAGGTAATGATGATAGAGTTACAAGATACGAGCTAGATGGTGTTGTGATTGCGAAGTCGGATTGCGAAAGGGATCTGGGAGTTATGATTAGTAAGAATTTAAAACAAAAGGATCAATGCATAAATGTTCGTAATAAGGCAAATCGGACACTTGGATTTATTAATCGCAGAGTTAGTAACAAGACACCTGGTGTGGTTCTCAAGCTATATCTTGCTCTAGTTAGGCCCCATTTAGATTATGCAGTTCAGTTTTGGTCGCCATATTATAGAATGGATATAAATTCACTTGAACGTGTCCAGCGTAGGATGACTAAGTTAATTCCCCAAATTAGAAATCTTTCATATGAAGAAAGATTAACAAAGCTTAAGTTGCATTCACTGGAAAGGCGAAGAGTTAGGGGTGACATGATAGAGGTTTACAAGTGGATGAATGGACATAACCGGGGGGATATTAATAGGGTATTAAAAGTATCAACACAGGACAGAACACGAAACAATGGATATAAATTGGATAAGTTTAGATTTAGGAAAGACTTGGGTAAATACTAGTTCAGTAACAGGGTTGTTGATTTGTGGAACCAATTGCCGCGTAACATTGTGGAGGTGGGGTCCCTCGATTGTTTCAAGCACGGGTTGGACAAGTATATGAGTGGGATTGGGTGGTTATAGAATAGGAGCTGCCTCGTATGGGCCAATAGGCCTTCTGCAGTTACCTTTGTTCTTATGTTCTTATGTTCTTATGAGCTAGATGGTGTTGAGATTGCGAAGTCGGATTGCGAAAGGGATCTGGGAGTTATGATTAGTAAGAATTTAAAACAAAAGGATCAATGCATAAATGTTCGTAATAAGGCAAATCGGACACTTGGATTTATTAATCGCAGCATTAGTAACAAGACACCTGGTGTGGTTCTCAAGCTATATCTAGCTCTAGTTAGGCCCCATTTAGATTTTGCAGTTCAGTTTTGGTCGCCATATTATAGAATGGATATAAATTCACTTGAACGTGTCCAGCGTAGGATGACTAAGTTAATTCCCCAAATTAGAAATCTTTCATATGAAGAAAGATTAACAAAGCTTAAGTTGCATTCACTGGAAAGGCGAAGAGTTAGGGGTGACATGATAGAGGTTTACAAGTGGGTGAATGGACATAACAAAGGGGATATTAATAGGGTATTAAAAGTATCAACACAAGACAGAACACGAAACAATGGGTATAAATTGGATAAGTTTAGATTTAGGAAAGACTTGGGTAAATACTGGTTCAGTAACAGGGTTGTTGATTTGTGGAACCAATTGCCGCGTAACATTGTGGAGGTGGGGTCCCTCGATTGTTTCAAGCATGGGTTGGACATGTATATGAGTGGGATTGGGTGGTTATAAATAGGAGCTGCCTCGTATGGGCCAACAGGCCTTCTGCAGTTGCCTTTGTTCTTATGTTCTTATGTTCTTATGTTTTAGGTTAGTTTAGATTATAGGTTAGGATTAGGTTTAGGTTAGGTTGGGAAATAAGCCAGGAGTCACTGCTTTAAACAACCGACGGCTAAAAGGACTCACTCCAAGATTAATGCTCGATCCTGCTGCCACAAATAGGTGAGTACACATAAATGAATGACTTGTTCCTTCACGACTGACAATCGGGGATTCAAGGGTTCGAATCCCGGTCGGACAGGGTTGTTATTGTTGGTAGCGTTTTCTTTCACTTAATGCCTCTATTCACTTAGTAGTAAATAGGTATCGAGGAGTTAGTGAGCTACTTGCATTCAGGTGAGTTAGCGAGGGTTAGTCATTAGGTGGACCTTGTGGGGGTAGGTGTTATAAGCCTAACATGTGTATATATAATCTGCCTGATTAATAATTTAATCTGATTAATAATTAATTTAATCAATTAATAATTGAGTCGCAACATGGTTTTATAAATGGCCGTTCATGTTTAACAAATTTGTTATCTTTTTATTCTAGCATTGTTGAGGCAGTTGATAGTGGTAAGGATTGCGATGTTGTATACCTTGACTTTAGCAAAGCTTTTGATACAGTGCCACATGAAAGACTGATTAAAAAAATAGAGTCTCATGGTATTGGGGGTGCTATATTAAGCTGGATTAGGGCATGGCTATACCAAAGGAAACAGAGAGTTAGTATAAATGGAATCAAGTCAGAGTGGGAAAATGTTGTAAGTGGAGTGCCTCAAGGCTCTGTCCTGGGACCTCTGTTGTTTATAATATATATAAATGATTTAGATTCAGGTTTGAGTAGCAACATTTGCAAATTTGCCGATGATACGAAAATCGGTAGGGAAATTAATTCGGAGGAGGACTCACTATCACTTCAAGTTGATCTAGATAGGGTTTTGAAATGGTCAAAGGATTGGCAGATGCAGTTTAATGCTGATAAATGTAAAGTTCTGAGGTTAGGTAATGATGATAGAGTTACAAGATACGAGCTAGATGGTGTTGTGATTGCGAAGTCGGATTGCGAAAGGGATCTGGGAGTTATGATTAGTAAGAATTTAAAACAAAAGGATCAATGCATAAATGTTCGTAATAAGGCAAATCGGACACTTGGATTTATTAATCGCAGAGTTAGTAACAAGACACCTGGTGTGGTTCTCAAGCTATATCTTGCTCTAGTTAGGCCCCATTTAGATTATGCAGTTCAGTTTTGGTCGCCATATTATAGAATGGATATAAATTCACTTGAACGTGTCCAGCGTAGGATGACTAAGTTAATTCCCCAAATTAGAAATCTTTCATATGAAGAAAGATTAACAAAGCTTAAGTTGCATTCACTGGAAAGGCGAAGAGTTAGGGGTGACATGATAGAGGTTTACAAGTGGATGAATGGACATAACCGGGGGGATATTAATAGGGTATTAAAAGTATCAACACAGGACAGAACACGAAACAATGGATATAAATTGGATAAGTTTAGATTTAGGAAAGACTTGGGTAAATACTAGTTCAGTAA
The DNA here is from genome assembly GCF_040958095.1 of Procambarus clarkii. Lineage (NCBI taxonomy): Eukaryota > Metazoa > Arthropoda > Malacostraca > Decapoda > Cambaridae > Procambarus > Procambarus clarkii. The sequence goes on along the minus strand of NC_091193.1, from coordinate 2,962,788 downwards.
CAGGGTTGTTGATTTGTGGAACCAATTGCCGCGTAACATTGTGGAGGTGGGGTCCCTCGATTGTTTCAAGCACGGGTTGGACAAGTATATGAGTGGGATTGGGTGGTTATAGAATAGGAGCTGCCTCGTATGGGCCAATAGGCCTTCTGCAGTTACCTTTGTTCTTATGTTCTTATGTTCTTATGAGCTAGATGGTGTTGAGATTGCGAAGTCGGATTGCGAAAGGGATCTGGGAGTTATGATTAGTAAGAATTTAAAACAAAAGGATCAATGCATAAATGTTCGTAATAAGGCAAATCGGACACTTGGATTTATTAATCGCAGCATTAGTAACAAGACACCTGGTGTGGTTCTCAAGCTATATCTAGCTCTAGTTAGGCCCCATTTAGATTTTGCAGTTCAGTTTTGGTCGCCATATTATAGAATGGATATAAATTCACTTGAACGTGTCCAGCGTAGGATGACTAAGTTAATTCC